>NC_045144.1:818667-919169 GCF_008831285.2 Nymphaea colorata
ATGTGGAGGGTATGGGAGTGATTGAAGTCGAGGGGTTATACATGAGAGAGAGAGAGAGAGAAGGGGCTTGAATCTCCCTTGCGCATGTCCTTCATTATTTTCTGTACAGCCAATCGAGTTTCTCTAAGTCCAACATGGATCCATTTGGTTGTCCTTATGAAATTTATGTTTTTCTGGTGAAGAACACATTTTAAATTGAATTTTCTTGATGTTTTGATCTAGTTCGAGATGCATGAAAGTTTGGTCTTAAATTGAATTTTCTTCTTGTTGCTCTTAGCTGTAGTTTAGTTTAGTGGGGAGTGGGTCAGAGTAGTGCTCGTGGTTCAGAATGCCATGCTTGTTTGAGTCTTAGTTAAGTCGTTGCAGTTTGATTTTTAACTGTCGTGTTCTCTTCATTGAGCTTGTGATTCTATTTAAATGCAGTACGTTAGTTGCGTATGTCATGGTTATACCCAGGTATGTAAGGATGCATGTGTATTACAGAAGTTGTGGAACTTACCATCGTGTGACTGACATTCAGGCGAACACTGTGTTTCAGTAAATTCTAATAAAGATCATCTGTTAATCCTGAGTCACAGCCATGAACCCTAATAGTGTTGCAGAGCTTGATAGAGCAAAATATGCATTTTCGACATTTCATGTAACCAGGAAAAATTACATGGTTAATCTGGAAATATGTTGAGACATGGAAAGAGGGATGACGCCTTGGACATTCGGCATCTCTCAATACTGTCATAGTCTCATGCTTCGAGTTTTGGTTTTCTATTATATTTGATTTGCTCATTTTTCTTTTTCCTAAGTCAAAGTTACATGGACTCTCCAGAAAAGTTGTTGCACCCGAGTTAATATGACTCAACTGTGCATGAAGCGATCGAACAATTTGCTTTCCTTTTTGTTGAAGTATTGATAGAATCATAGTTTATTAGTTGTTAATTGGTTATTTTGTGTATACTCTTTAATTGTCCTATTTAGGTGTCATGTATTCGTTTCTTGAGTTCCATGCCTTGGCCTTATTGTGTTGCTGGTCCATCTGATAATCCATAGTGTCAGAGTCCCAACTATTTGTTCACTTTCTATGTTGTTTCTACTGCATCTTCTTGTCCATCTATCAAGGATGAATGGATAACAAATAAGAGGGCATTTTCCTGCTGTTATTCTTTCAACATTTGCGAGCTAAGAAAGTAGTTCTGTCATCAGTTGAGATTTGTAATGTGGAAGTTGTGGGAGCCTGGGAGGTTATAATGTTCCTTTGGTGTTCTAGTGGAAGCAAATGGTACAGATGCTGCTTGCATGTTTCATATTCTTTCTTGTGATAAATTATCTTTATTTCTTCATTATTTGTTGCAGTTGTCTCTCAGTTATTTCTCTAAATTAGGATATGCTTCTTGGAATTTAACTGTAGTTTACAAGTCCTTTTTCAGTACCAATTTTATCTTGAAAGGGTCCATGTACATAATGTGTTGCTGGTTCCTGTTGTTTCTCATGCATCTTTTGTTTATGATTGCTTTAATTTTACTTGACTATTTGTATCAGGGATAAATTGATGAATACATTTAGAGACATCTGGTACTCCTAGATAGCAGCATAGGTTTTAGGGATTAGAGTGGTCATGAGCATGCTGCTATTCTTCATATTATCTTACTACCTCTAGCTACTGACCAGGTAGTGGTTATTATGTTCATCTGGCTCAAACACATTGCTCAGTTCTGCAAGTGCTGCATACTCTTGCTAGTTAATTTTCATATGTGGTAACCACTTGCGGCTACAAAAATAGATGGCACATCACTTGTATAGAATACATACATTGCCTATTGGCCTTTGACCAGACCGAAGTCTTCATATGTAGAGTAGATATGTATAAATACATACATTGCCCACTGGCCTTTGAGGAATCCAAGTCTTCATATGTAGAGTTAATTTGGTCCATTAGTCCTGGAGCAATTCTAGGCTCTAATAGTCGTTCTACACTAAGTCAACGGCCAATGATGATATAGTATTGTCCCTATTGTCTTGATATATCAAATAATAGTTGTCTAGAGGTCATTCCTTAGTTTTGTGTGGCTTGTTGTAGCATTAATTTAGTTGTGCTTTTTGGTTGATAAAAGTCGAAAGCACTTTTGTTTTACTTTTGGTGTCCCACATGGTTGCGGTTGCTGTTCTTGAAATGTGTTTTCAAAATCATGAATAAATGTTTCATGTGTTTCTAAAAATCCTATCAACAGTAATAACTTTGCCTCCTTTTTTGGGAGTAAATTTCCTATTTTTAGAAATTTACCTGATTCTTTTTGTATTTTCTTAATTTTTGTGCTGCTGAATTTTATTCCTGATTGGACATTGATGATAGGTTTTCTTTTTTCGGTACAGGGTGAGAGATACGTGTCCCATCGTTTGTTGTGGTCTGTAAAGAATCGTTTGGATCCACCGATGAGGTTGGTCTAAAGACTCCCTTCAGACATGAAATTTTGACCATTGTGGTGCATCAATGAAAGTTTTTAATTGATTTTGAGGATTAAAAATGTGGCCTGATGAAACATTGACATTTCCTATGAGTTTGAATTTCAGTAGTCTTGAATACCATAAATGCCTGTTGGCAGTACCTCTGAGGCATTTCCTCATGACAATAGCGTGTCAAGTGTTGGTCCAAATAGGCAAAATGGAAACTGTTGACTTACAGTGCATAAAGGGTAATCTGTAGCTTCATTTGCATGGAGGGTAACCTGTTTGACCTGTGTCCCTTACAATGCACATGCGGTGCATAAATTGCTATTGAGGGTTCTATATATGACTGCTCAAAATTGTTTTGTGGATGAATAAATTATCATGGTTCATAGATCTTCACCACTGTAAGTTCTATTAATAGAATATTTTACCTTCTCAGCTTGGGGTATTTGAAATGTCCCAGTCTGGTCTTCAAGCTGCTTCAAATCCCAAGTGAGAATAATTGTAATGCAGAAGTTTTTAGCAGGCTTAGCCATCTCTGTTATTATTATGGATCTCGGATCTTTCTCCTGGAGGTGCAGGTATTCTCTGACATGCCTCTCAATGTGCTGGTTCAAATTTTCGTTTATACATTTTCACAGGAGTGAATTTCATGATACAGTTCTTTTCTGTGATTGAACATCATGATGTCCGGATGGTTCTGCTCTTTGGGTAGCTACTTCACTATATGCCCTTTTTCGTGGTTATGAAGAGGTTTGATTTCTGTTCTATATTTGATCATGTGCATGGATCTTACATACATCCTATTTGTTCCATTTGCATATGCAATGCATCTTTTTTTCTTCTCAAATAACGATAGATTAGCACTGCAAATGTGGATTTTTTTTTCTACTCAATTGCAAATGCAGATGTTTCTTTTTCCTCTAGTCAGATCATTTGTGGTACCTATAGTTATGAGCTGCTGTCTGGTAGGCCTCTGACCTGCATTAGTAACTGTCTCTGATGAGAATATGTAGAACATATAGGCCTGATGAGAACAGGCCTCTGACAGGACTGTTCCACAGAGAGAGAGAGAGAGAGAGAGGAGAGAGAGAGAGGAGAGAGAGGGAGAGAGAAGCATAAGGAGGAGGGAGTGACTCATGGAAGGAGTAGGGGCTAAAGTGGTTAGGTTCAAAGCAAGAGGAGAATGTTATGGTTGACCCGGGCCAGGTTGGTTCTGCTGCTTCTGCACTGCTTACCCATAGGCCATAACTGGCCTCCTCTATTCAAATTGTTGTGGTCAGATAGGCATGTCTTAAGTCTTAACCTGTGCAAAGTGTATCTCTGCCTCAAATAATCTGCTGACTGTTTTGTTTGGTAAATGTGCTTCATCGGGTCCACATTCCTTCTCCTTTTTTGTTATTTTTCTGAGCTGCTCTAACTCCTTATATCAGATATGCTGTGAGACATGGCTTAAAGCTTGGTGTAGGCTGCTTGGACCTAAACGCCTAAATAAAAATATTTAGCTTAAACCCATAAGTCTGTAACATATCAAGCATGATGGTGTTTGCAATATTTCTAGTATAGTATGTGGTATTGTAGTGTTTTATTATGAAATCCTTGTGTGAGTAGAGCTAGGGGCTCTTATTTCACCAAATTGTTCCTTTATGTGCTTTTGTTACAACTTACAGTCTTACACTACACACAGAAGAAGCTTAATTAGCAGAAGGTTCATTGGAAATCAGTTTATCAATTCAAGAAATGGAGTTTCGTCAAAAGACAACCTGTTGCTTGGCCAATCAATATTTATACTCTATAGTGACTATACATTACTTTGAGGGAAAAAAATCTAATGACAAGGAATCACTGAAAATTATCTAAAATACGATGTTTTTGTTTTAAGTCACATGAGTACATGTGATCTTACCACCTACCCATGTCGATATGTGAATAAGGAACACAAGTACGTTGGTACGGCTGTATAGGCTGTATTTTAAAACAAAAAAAATATTTTTTGATACTTAATTTTTTCTTTAATTTTGATTTTTCCCTTCTTTTTTATTTTTCTTCCATCAAGATTCTATATTTTCTTCTCATTTTCATTAAGTTTGAGAATTTTTGTGGATTGACCTGACACCCTTCCTCAGGGCAATGGGAAGCTCGTCATTTTCTTTTTCAACCTCATCTTGAGTCTTCAAGGTAGGACTTGGTTCATCCAGGGAAGGAATGGCATTGGGATTGGAATTAGACCTCGCACCACAAGTCACCTCCTCTGTCCGAGCACCTCGTTAGAGTAGACCTGTCCAAACAAACGAAGGCCTTCCTTCTCAGTCCCGGTGTTACACCCTTTCTCCTTCTCAGGCATATCAACAACTGTGAGAGGTTTTGAACATCCTTTCTCCCTTTCATACCCATAATCAACTGTGATAGGTTCTTCTTTCTTGTAATCCAAGAAGTCTGTAAATTGAATCTCTTGACTCTGAGAATACTCTTCCCTAACCACAGACTTCTCACCCTGAAGAGTATTCTCACAAAAGTAAGATGCACCTTCCAAAAAGTTAACATCCCTTGTAACATAAACTTGACCAGTAGTAGGATCAAGACATCTATACCCTTTTTGAGTGGAAGAATACCCAACAAACACACCCTTGATAGACCGGGGGTCAAGTTTCTTAACATTTGGACTGTGATCATGAATAAAACACACACAACCAAACACACGAGGGGGGAGAAGAAAAGGTTGACGACTTCCCGGAAGTAAGGAATGAGGAGTCCGACCATTCAGTACACGACTGGGCATGCGGTTGATGAGGTACCACTAGTAAGAACTGCATCACCCCAATAGTGTTTGGGAAGATTTCTCTGAAACAAAAGGGCTCTCGTGACATTAAGGAGCTGGCGGTTCTTCCTCTCAGCCACCCCGTTCTGAGGGGGGAGTATAACTACAGGACGTCTCATGAACAATCTCCCTTTTCGAAGGAAATTCTCAACTGACTGACACATATACTCACGGGCATTATAAGATCGAAAAGTTTTAACATTTCCACCATATTGAGTTTGCACAAGAAGAATGAATGTCTCTATGATTTAAGGTACCTCACTGCGATCTTTTAACAAGTACACAAAGGTGGTCCTAGAGAAGTCATCAATAAAAGTAATAAAATATTGAAACCCTTGACGGGTATGAATTCTCAAAGGCCCCACACTTCAAGTGAACCAAGGAAAAACTTCATTAACACAACTAGTAGAAATAGGGTACGAAGCCCTCACATGTTTGGCAAACTGACATACATCACAAGAAATCAAAGGCAAATTTAAGTGGAAACAAATCGAAAAACAACTGTTTTAAAATCCCAAAAGGTAAATGCCCAAGGCGTTCATGCCAATACAAAAAGATGAAGACAATCTTCTCTTCTCTTTTCTGTCTTGCTGATCGCTGTCATAAGAGCCGTGGCCACGCGTATGAGAAGACATATAAGCCATCAGACGCCAAACCAATCCCAATCCTCTTCCCTATCACCAAGTCCTGCAAAACCAACGATTTATAGAGAAAATGAGTTCACAATTCAGCTCTTTAGTAAGTTTACTAACTGATAAGAGATTTAAGGGAAGCTGAGGGACATGTAATGCTCCTCGCACATGAAATTTGTCAAACAAGGACAGACTCCCTTCTCCAGCCACAAAGGAAGAGGAACCATCTGCGAGGGATAACTCGTTCCCTTCAGAAGCCAACTTATACTCATGAAACAATTTAGGGTTACTGTCATGTGGTGAGTAGCACCACTGTCAACAATCCATTCTCCCAAGTAGGAGTTACCTTTATCCCTACAATGGCAAGAGCATGATTAGCCTTCGATATGTTCGGCAGACATTCGACCAATAGCTGTTCACGAAGCTGTTCAGCAGAAATGGAGGCCTTGCATCCACTAGACTTGGTATCCTCCGACACAGCATCTTCCCACTAGAAGATCTCGCCTGTTACCCATTTTTCTGGATGAAGATCCCAACGGAAATCCACAGTATGGCCAGTCTTCTTGCAATGAGTGCATCTACGAAGAGGTTTGGGAGCACTACCCAGACCATGACTAACAAGTGCAGATCTCTCATTATAAGGTATGTGATCCTCTTCCCCCAGGGGAACAAGTCTTCTCTGTTCTTCAGCCTCAACATGGGAGTAGACATCTTCGATACTGAAGGATTCTTCAGAGTTAAGAATCTGACTCCTGATATTTTCAAATTCATCATTTAGCCCTATAAGAACAGGAATATCCTATTCTCCCATTCTTTTGCAACGTACTGCATCTGGTTGTCATGACAGTGCCAAGTAGCCTCGGAATGGTAGTCAAGATCCTCCCATTTGATTTTAGAGCTGCATAGAAATCTGCGACCGAGAGATCCCCTTGCCTGAGAGCATACACATCCTTCATCAGTTGATACACACGAACCTTCCTCTTCTTCTGGCCATACATTTGTTCCAACATGATCCACATATCTCTCGCAGTCTTCTTACGAAGAATGAGAGATTGAATATCAGACGAGACTGAATTAACAATCCAAGTTTTCACTTGGTTGTCCTCAAGAAACCAAGTATCCAAGCTATATACTGTTCGTGCAGTTCAACCTTACTCCCATTCACATATGCAATACGGCCTCGACCAGCTATTCCCATGGTGATGGCGGCAGCCCACTTAAGATAATTTTCCTAGTAAGGCGAACGGTAGTGACCTGAAGGGAATACTCTCGGTTCTATAAGCCACAGCTTCATTCTAACAGTGTTGACGGTCGACGAGGAAGAGGCTGCCATAATTGCAGACCTGCCTTACAAAGGGGCAAAAAGAACAGCAGACGGCAAACATGGACAGCAAAAGGGAACAAACGGGCCAAAAACATGAACTCCACCACAGCAGAACCAGGGGCTGAACAGAAACAACCTGCCGTGCGATGGAGTAACTGGGCGAGGCAGCTGGTGGCAGCAGCGTTTCCAGGCGATGCAGTCAGGTGGTGGCGGCAGGAACAGAGCACGGAGTGGCGACGTTAGGCGCTGGCAGAGGCGACAGCGCGGTCTCGGGCATGCTCTTCGAAGGGCGAAGAGAAAAAAATCTCGGGCGCAGAAGGTGCACCGTCGGGCACAGCAGCCTTCGCCTGAGTCCACCAAAACTTCACAGCGGCAAGCAGGACAGAAAGAGAGAGTCACCAGAATAGAGAGACCCGAAACTCCAGACGGCGTCGAGTGCGTCGCCAAAACTCCAATAGTGCGAGTGCATCGCTGAAGAGACGCCGGAACTCCACGATGTCAGGCGATGACCAACGTCGGGCAGCGAACAGTAACAGCACGTGATTGGAACCGTCGGGCGATGGGCAATGAACAGTACCAGCACAAGTCCTCCTCTCACACGGCCACAACAGAAACAAAAACGCGAATCAGTCACGCCGAACTTCACGACTCTGATACCATGTAGGAACACGAGGATCAAGAACAAAGGAATACGATGAACACGATGTAACGTGGAAAAACCCTCAGCAAGAGGAAAAAAAAACCATGGACGAGGAGGAACTGGCGCCCACTAGCAACCAGACTCTCTCTCTCTTAAGATTTCATTAACAACTCAAAATTAGGGTTACAACCTTAAGAAGGCCCAACAAGGCTACACGATGGATCGGGTATGGATCCAGACCCGGTCCTGAAACCCATTTAACATGCTTCAACAGTACTGTTAAAATTTAGAAACAGCAAACTACTTGAAATTCAATGTTGTTGTGCTACTCCTTTTTCTTGCTTAATGTGCTAATCTCATTATTCAAGAAGATAAACGATGTTGACAGCTCCGTGTGAGACATATCTTCTGACAGTAATAGCCTGCAGATATTGACTTCCATGGGTTTTCTAGGAGCAAACTTCCTTTGAGGCCTGAAACTTGCTGTACAATCAGCTTTACCTGTTAAAGCTTGTCCAATGGCTTGTCTGAATACTGTTAAAGTGATGCTCTAATGAAGCTTGCTTTTACCTCTCCTTGACCATACTTGATTTTAGGCTAGACCATTGGTTCCACAGATCCTAACCAGTTTTGGAAACTTAAAATGTCTTTTAAGTCAAAACTCCACTAGTAGATGGAACTGTGTCTTTCAAGTCAGAACTGTACTAGTGATGGAACTCATTAATTCAAAGTTGATTTGGGTGTCCACAAAAGCTCATCATTAGACGACCCTTTTGAGCTTTTCTGTGCGGGTGGAAGGACTCTTCTAAGTTATTTGGTTCAGATTCTCAGAATAGTTATAAAAGCTCTGGGACCAAATTGCAATAAAATGTTTTTAATTATGTTCTAATTCTTTCTATCAATTAATTTGTGCATTCTCTTTAAAGAAATTTGATTATTCATGCCATGAAGAATATGTGCCAACTTCGTGAAATTTCTTTTCATAGGCCATTTTTTGAATGTTGTTAGCGGTATGAAGTTGACAGAGACAGCTGGGGATCTTGCAATTGCAGCTGCTATTTGCAGTAGGTATGTATTTCTTGATCATCTTGTTACGAGCAAAACTCTTGTTACTCTTTCCATGGATGGCACTGAATTCTGATCGAATGATTATTTTCTCATACTGTTTTCTGGAAATGTGCTGATAGCTTTTTGGAGTTTCTAATACCTAAGAATGTAGCTTTTATCGGAGAAGTGGAGAAGTTGGTCTTGGTGGCGAGCTTCGAACGGTATGTGTTTAGAAAATTGTGTACATTATAATTGCATCCTTTTTCTTTTTGTCATTTAAATGACAATGAAAAATGGTTTTCATTTTAACATACATAACATGTTACCCTTAAAAACATTATTAAAAATATTTCAAACATTGTTTAAGATTATGATTGAGAATGTTGAATAGCACTGTGTTGACATGTACTGTGCGGACAGCAACCTCCTCCATCTGTTCTCTAGAAAGGTTTTACGATCAAAGTTTTTGGATGTTCACTATTCTGTATCAATCTGTTCTTTTCGGATGATATCATCTGACAATCACTATAGGAATACCTTGATAACATCAATGAACTTGGCCAAGGGAATCTGTTCATAGTAAAGAGATTTCTAACGCATGGCTACCATGCCAATCCTAACCTGTTTGCCCCTCTTTTTGTGCTTAAGATATGAGGTGCACTCTTAACAGTTAACATTGAACACATGTCCACGGTCCTTAGCCTTCTGATTGGTTCCAGCTATCTTTTGATGCTTGGCATCATGACTTAGTAGATTGCATACATTACTTCAACGTTGAAAATATCAATGCATCTCATTTATATCTAAAATGCTGATTTTTTGTAAAATCCTTTCAAGTGTTTGAGCTGTTTGTCCATTTATTACTTTCTCTAGTTCTTTTGTTTTTTAGAAATTAACGTGAATTTTATGTGAGCAATCGACTAGATCTCTTGCTTGTATTTGCTTCAGCTTTTCTGAGGTCTGCATGTAGATTTAACCTCTCATACTTGCAGTGCACGGCTAAGTGTGCTGTGCTTGGATGATGTCATGTTTTAAGTTAGCCAAATATTCATGCTACTTGATAATGCAAGGACAATTTGGATATTTCAGGTTGCAAGAATGGATAAGAGGCTTAACGAACTTATTAAGTTGCGCAATTTAAGAAGTGCGTTATTCCAAAAGTGGCAGAGAAGTCGTTCAAAGCCATTGACAAAGTGCGTTATTCCAAAAGTGGCAGAGAAGTCGTTCAAAGCCATTGACACAAGCGGGATAACCACAGTGACTTGTGGCAATCTGAAAGAGGTTCTGAACAAAGTATTTCGGACAGATTAAGTCCTCCTTTGCACAACTTCCCTCGACGCCTTTGGTGCAGTGTTGTACATAACAACTAAGGTTGCAAATGGGCCAATGTTATGAAAGGGCTTCACCATTTGCTTTATTTTGGTGCGATGTTCATAAAATTTATGGATACAAATGGATCGGATGTTATGGAGGAGCCTCACCATTTACCATTTATTAAATGAATTCAACCATTCTTACTGTACTTGGCCGATCCATATTCAACCCAGTTTCTTCCGTACACTGTACCATACTAAGTGGTTAATTAGAGTTTCCATCCTGCACTCGATAGCTTTCTTCTGAATGAACGGACTAATACAGACACAGTTTGCTTCCCATTGATCGTAACTTTTTTTTTTTTTAACATTCTGCAAAATATGAGAAACTGCCAAATATCTGTAATTTTGAGTTGCCATGAGAGACGCGATCACCGATATCTGAAATGGATTAAAGTTCAATCAGCGGGCAAACGAAAACTGGCTCCCATTGGCTCACGATCTTTGTAATGATAATCATTAAAAGGCTGCAACTTTAATACGTTTCCATGAATGTTAGCTGGTACTTCAAGTTCAAGCTAAAACGTGCTGGGACTCCTACGATTTGCAAAGGAGTTTTCACAAAGTAAGACACTTTAATGAAATTATTTTATAAAATATCTCAATTAACATAATTGAGAGCTCGCGGGAGCTAGGTTGGTTCGCAAAACAATCGAAATCTCTTGATCCGAATTATGACGTCGCCGAGAAATTGCCGTCCTCACTCAAGGCCTTCCCGTCTTCCAAGAACATTTGTAGATCTTGAATGCTCGACTCTCCCTTACTCTTGGCTTCTTCAATGTCCTCTGGGCTGAGGAAGGTAGGTTGGTTCGCAGAGGAAAGCAACCTCGCCCACATACGGTCAGTTATACAGACTTGATTCTGCTTCTCAGTCACACGCTGCAAGATCAGGACAATAAAAGCCAGAAATGAGATTCGAATAAATTTCAAACCGAAAAGGAAATTTGACACATTAGACAAACATGGTGTTTTTCAGTCACGGAGGAACTTACGTAGATAGGTATATAAGCATGCCTGCCGTTAACAGGACCGACAGTGAAGCCCAAGTATCCAGCCATGGCGCCATGGACAGCACTATGAACGAGAAGCGTGCAATAGACGTTGTCTGAAGCATTGCTAGGAATGGCACGAATCATGTATGTGGGATCTGCAGACAAATTCCATCGTTCAAATTTAGTCTTCTAGATCAATCTTTTGTTTGCATCCAAAGTTGCTTTACTCACATACCTATGTATGTGAGGTTCATTACAATCTTTTCCTTGGCAAAGTGGTCCTGCAATTCAAAGGAAGACGAGTTTTTTATGGACCTCAAAGACTATTCAACATTGTCACTTACAAGCACTCTGCGTAGGCCTTATCCTCCAGTTGTAATACCTTGATCTTGTGAGAAAGCCACAGCCCAACGTCAAGAAGGACCTTGTTTCCCGAAGCATCCTTGTGTTCCATGTCGCGCAAGTGCTCCTCAATAAGATTCTGCCCACCACCTTCTGCTATAACAATAACCATATGACCATTCTCTCTGAGTCTGTGCTCTATGAATTCGAAGAGTCCTCCCCCCGGCCCTTCCAAATAGAATCGCAAGAGGAGTTTGTCAACAACCAGGCAACATTCGACAGGTGCATAAGACACAAGACTTATTAGGTTAAGAAATTTAAAGCATACCACATCTCTGCCAGCCAACGTAGAGTACATAGCAATAAATCCTGCAGCATCAAATGTATGACGGAATTAATAATCAGATATTGAAATTCATTTCATGAATTGAACCCACTTCAAAAGAGGGGTTGCATTCTTACGGAGAGAATTCAGACATCTCAAAGAAGGCTCCAACTTCCTATTCGACAGCTACAAAACAATTTGATCTTAGAAAAACTGCACCAAAAGGCCCGGTGGAGTTGCGGCAGTGAGGTGAATTATGAACCTCTTAGAGTTCAAGTTGTATGAACTACACCGCACTTCAATTCAAAGAAAACCTTAACATGAATAAACCAACAGCATACCAGCCCATCAGCTTGACAAGGCCCACACCATTTTCACCACTTTCAGCTTCAGACATGCGCTGCGCTAATAGCCCTTTGAGCCTCTTCAACTGCAGTATCAGAAACCAAATGATTTGTCGACAACCTGAAACAAAGGACACACAAGAGCCATGTAGCATAAGGATCTACTTGGCTGATATCTCCAATGGAATAAAGAGTGCTTCAATGCCAAGTTGCAAGCATATTACCGCAATCTCATTATCAATAGTCTTTGGAATTCCGACAACTGAAACTTTAAGACCATGCCTTTCAATCTCCTGCAGGGAAGAAAGTCCAGAAGTTTAATATTCATGTTACCATAATGCGGTGCAATAAACTACGGTGACTCCATGACCAAGCAACATGAAAAGATAAGTGCAGCGACAAGAGGTTTTATTCCAAACGATGAATTTAGGTTAGAAAGGAAAATACCTGCAGGTATCATGACAACTTGCCCTATCTTATTGTAAATTAGTAGTTATAGTTTATACATGGCATGAGGTTTCATAGTATATTTTATCTTTTCATATGCCAACAACTGAAATACTGCACCTTTTCTTGGACTACCATTAGGTGGAAAAATATGCATTCATATAGCACAATCACCAAGACATCTATTGCACTCTTCAAAAACAAGAACGAATAGGTGGCAGCAAATTTCTGAAAAATTTTCTCCACATGCAAATGGGAAGATTAGTTGGTGACATGAAACGAACGTCTCGCATTTGCAAGAGATACTAATCAAACGTTCAACATAGGCAGGAAGAAGCGAAATGATATACACAAACTAGATTAAAATATTCAACATAAATACACCATGCAACGTAGATAGCTTCTTGTTATCTACATGAGAAAGGAACTTATGAACAAGACCTCATCTATTCAATGTTTAACCAAGCTAACAGGCCTTCAGTAAACAAGCCAGATTATAAAGTTCCAGGAGCATGCAAAGACTTTCTTCATCCAAACAGCATACAAGAACAAAAAAAAACCCAAACCACAAATGCAACCTAAATCAAGATATTTTGCTCTTTTCTTCATCTTAAGAAAGAAAAAAGCTCACAATTGTGAGACATCAAAAAAATTATCTTGATCACAAGGATGCAGCAATCCATTTGGGGTTTGGCAATTGTAATAGAGATAAAAATATCAGTTCCATATAAAGAGATACAAAGCTAGAAACAGAATCACATCAGTTTGACACAAGCTCCAACCACTTGGACATCTGTAATTGGGTCAACACTAAATAATCACAGGTCATTCTTTTATATTAGATCATCTAACCACTTGGACCTGGGAGATTGTCCATTCAGCTATAAAATAGGGTACAAGTCATATTCAGCTATAAAATAGCCTACAAGTCATGGAAATATGTTGCATGTCATAGGCCAACTAATTTTTTCATTCTCTACTCTCTATTCAACCTTGAAAATTTCAGCAATCAAAAGTTCTCTTTGGCCAATTCTTCAGGGAAAGAAAAAATGAGTTTATTTACATGGAAGATTCCGTGCCCAAAGTGGAGCAAGACCCCTGTAGAAGCTGCAGTTACAAAGGCATTTAGCAATTAGAATCAAAGAGATGAACTCAAAGTCTGAAACCATCTTTAGATATACACAAATAACTTCGAGCAATGAACAAAGAAGCTCCTCCTTACCCTGGCAGGCCTTCAGCTGCATACAATTTTGGAAAGCCATCAACCAATCCTTTAGCATAGTTAGGTTGAGTTTGCACACGAATTTTGACTTCCTCAAAAGGACAGAGGGCAACATCTGCAATCACTGCTCAACATCTGCAATCACTTGAGCAGATGCACTGCTCAAAAAATAAATCCAAGTTCTCTGCCTCCCAGCGACATTTAGCCCAAACGCATCAGCATACGTCTTCTTGAAGTATTCATAAAGGCCAAACTTACAACCTCCTTGTGCAAGGCACCATATCCATATAACTTCCCAGCCCAACCTCTCCAAAGTCCTACAACCCCTTGCTCCTTCCATAATACACTAAAATCAGAAAAAATGCTATTGTATTTTGCTGGTTTCACCTACAAAGAAAAATATCACAAAATGAAACACGTTTCAAGCAAAATTCTCTTTCTTTGCTTTATGATTATTTTATGAGTTCACATATATATATATTTTTTTAAGCTGAACTGTTCTTCTGGGGGCGTTTGATGGCTGGAAATATGGAAACGGAAAAAAAATTCCAGAAATAAATTTCTGGAATTGAGGAATAAGAAATAAAATTCCGTATTTTCAAAACCAGCTTGTGTTTGTTAAGTTGGAAATATTTTTCTGGAAAGAAATTTCTTCGTTTGATGGAAATGGTGGAAATGATGAGGAAACACAGGGAAAAGGGTAGTTAAGGCTCAAGATAAGCATTTACACATCGCATCAAATCTCTCTCTGTAAACAAGCTCAAGACACCTCCACATTTTTTTTCTGGAAACGAGTATGGCAAAAGATTAAAACGAATATGGAAATCAAAAGCGTGCTGTTCAACATAAATAAAGCCCCAGGTTTTGTCTAATACCTCCAGTGGCATCAGCGCTGTGGCCTGTGGGGATCACTGTGTACAGAGAAGAGGGAACATAAGAAAAGGGGAAGAAGGGAAGAAACAGCAAGAAGAAGAAGAAGAAGAAGAAGAAGAGAACACCATAATTTGTACACAACATTTGCAACAGAGGAAGAAAGCAGAGAACATCATTTGTAGTGCAAAATTTGTGAAATCCAGGCATTCTCACAGCCCATCAATCCTGCACTTCCTCCACCATAAACCGATCACATCCAAATCAACAAACAAAATTCAGGCATTCTCAAAGAAAGTAGATAAAAAAAACTATGTTGATCATAGAACACAAATAGCCGACCACCGAATCCAGAAAATCAAAAAATCCCCAATTTTCATGACAAACAGCCCGTTCGCAAAGAGAAACCCTAGAAATATCTACCGGATCGACCTCACCACCGAATAAATTTTTAGAGAAAAAAAAAACAAAAAAACGTTTTCTCAACCGTCCTCCTCGGCAGAGAAAGAGGAAAACGATCGACTGTCGACCGATCCATGCCAATTCACGCAAAGAAGAGAACTACAGGAGAAGGAGACAGAGGCGAAACATGAACGAAATACCTTGCTTGGATGCCCTAGCCTCCGAAAAAGGGAGGTGATTTTCTCTACTTGCTCTACATCATCTTCTTCGCCTCCACATTAGTCATTGCTTTCCTCCTAACAAAGTGGCTGTCTGATTAGCCCCTTTATTCTTCTTATTTGTTTCCCATTTTTGGACCCTCCCTGAACCTGGTCTACCATCCATCCCTTCAGCATAGATGTCCTCCGGTGAGAAGCGTGTCCTGGCCATGACCGACCCACAGAGGGCGAGAGGCTTTCGTGTGCAGGCAGGAGGGAGGCGACCAAGGAAGGCAGCAGCGGCAGGAGGGAGCGATGAGCGTGCCCTAACGGGCAAAAAAAAATTTCCAGAAAGTTTCCACCTCTCGCGGTGGAAACATTTTTTTGGAAAAAAATTTCAAAATTTCAAAATATTTCCGGTTTATCAAACGCGGAATTTTTTTTTGTTACTGTTAAAACCGAAATCGAAAATTTTTTTCTCGAAAAATGTTTCCACGCGAGAGGTGAAAACATGTTTTTGGAAATTTTTTTTTGCCCGTTTTGGGAATACTTTGTGCAAAGCCATATTGCAATTTTGCATTTCAATCGCAACTTTGAAAAGCATTAGTGCCAAAGGTGGATTGCAGAGCGTCCTCCATGGTGTTTTCGGATACAATAACTGCACACACTATAGCCCCGAAAGATGAACCAGCTAACTGAGTGTTCTCCTGCAGCCATAACCCTAGTTGAGACAAGATCGGATTATGGAGGGGGAAGAAAAAAAAAGAAAGAAAGAAGTTCATTATTTAATCGAAGCAAGCACTTCCGAGAACTTATGCAGAATTTGTTCTCAACAAATCTTCCGACCACGAAATCCATCAGCACTCAATTTGTCGAAGACCCGAAAGAAATTCAGACCTACGAAGATAAAACTAGGCGGAATTCCCATTTACAATGGGTGCTTTTCCTTGAAAACGGCTAAAATTTTGACGTTCTCACCAAAGTATCAAATTGCTAGGCAATCAGAAAAGCACACGGTTGGGTCTAAGCATGAGTCAGAACACAGAGAATCACGGCATCAAGATCACAGATATAATCCAATTGCAGTTGCACACGACAAAAGCAACACAGATCGATAAACTCTTTCCCTCTTCATTACCCGAATGTACCCCTTCTCCAGGACAATCTGCACGACACCGAGATGGTAAGGAAACAAAAGCCCCGCAGGGAGAAGCTGAAGCCAGGGCTCGTAATCTTCGACCGCTCCCTCTCCGCTTCGACGTCCTTCTCCCTCTGCTCCCAGAAGACGGCGGACTCCGCCTCACCGACGATCATGGCAGCCACACCAACTCGATCGCCCTCCTCGGAACTCACCAGGACGGAACCTCCGCCCGAACGCCGCGTCCTCAGGAGCGAGGACGTGAGGCCCATGAAGAAATCGCCAGTAGCGACGACGAACGACCGACTGGGCAACCTAGTCACGTGCCTTCTCCTGCACCGTGGCGAATAATCTGAGGGCTTCTTGGTAAGGGTATTTAACGGGTCGGGCCGGGCCGGGCCCGGATTAAAATAATATTATTTTTAATTTTAAAATTAAAATATATTAATGATAAATATATAATATTAAAATTAAAAAATTAAAAAAATATTTTAATTTTTAACGGGCCGGGCCGGGTCAGCCCCAGCCCGACATATCAGGCCCGGACCCGGCCCCCGTTAACAGTTTTTCCCGGGCCCGGTTCCGAGGCGGGCCGGGTACCCGGCGGTGGCCCAGCCCGGTGCCCACCCTTACTTCTTGGTAGTCGGCAGAAGGAGGGAGTGTCGGCGAAAGGCGCCTTGGAAGCTTCGAGTTGAAGAAATCTCGTCGCTTGGTCACATTCTCCTTCTGTTTTGTGTTCTCTATTTTATCATTGTGGAGGAACGGCGTGTGTAATTTGTATTGTAGAGATCCAGGGGAAAACTTGAACGAGGATGAAATGGCTCCAGTTATATGGACCCGGAACGAAGTTTACGTCCATAAAATTGGTGTTAATTTCATAAATGGGTCATACATTTTCGAAAATGTTGTGAGCGCTTACTTTTTTTTCTAAAATCAAGGTAACTTTTATACATCATGAAGATATTGGGATGGACAGCTATGTCTCGCTCTCTTCCAGTGGTGTAGGCACATTATTGCCCATACCAGCCTCTTAAAAGTTTTTTATTTTTAAATAGAAATATTAAATATATATTCTTAGATATATATAAGTGATCTACAAGATTTAAGTTATATATATATATATATATATATATATATTTGTGTATATACAGTATATTTGTGAACGCCGATCGATTTGTCGGAGGAAGAAAACGGAAGAAAAAGAAAGAAGAAAAATGAAAGGAGGTAAGAAAGTCCGATGGAGGGAGAGAAAAAGTGTTCGCTCTGTGTTAAGCGTCTCCATAAGCTGATTATTAAACCATTTCTCGCAACACGTTGTGACAGAGGTGCAAATGATGATTATTAGACTGTTTCACGACACGTTGTAACAAAGGTGAAAGTGAGTTGTTATACCACTTCGCACAACACATTGTGACATAGGTGAAAATGATGACATGTGAACAACACTTTCGATGATATTTTGAAGTTCAAACCATTGTTCCATATAATTGCGGAATTTTAAAAAATAAAAAGAAAAATGTGCAAAATTTGTTTTGATACTGAAAATATATTCGTGGGGTTGTTATTGCATTTTGTTCATGTTTTCTTGTTTTCTCCTTTTTTACTTGCATGTCATCATGAATTCAAATTTAAAATTAGAAAAGGTTTTTTATCATCATTTTAATCATCGTCAAAACATTATTTGGATCATTTTATCTTGTTTCAGTGTTTTTTTATTAATTTTTATCATTTATTTTACTTTTACCGAATTTCAATTTTTATTTTTCCAAATAAAAATAAATTCTACGAAAGATATCATAAACAACTCCTTAGCACTTGGTGCCCACCATCACACACCAATCTGTAATTTGTAAACCAAATTCCATCGCGATCTTGAAAACCACCATAATTCCATCGGCCCAAGCCACAATACATATTTTGCATGTAGATGAAACCTCTTTTCAATAATATGTCATAATATGCGATACAGCTAGCCGCCATACTTTCACAGCACTAGAAACATGGTTTACATATAAACAAAAAAATATGCAAAATTATCAGTTGTCTTTTATAAACAATACATATATTTCACTATAATATCCTACAACGTATGTTCTACTGCCTCAAGGCTTACTCCCGCCTCATTGCTTTTAACAATATTGATCTAAGTTGTTCCTTGTTGCACACATTAAAATTGTCTCACACACACACACCTGCTTATGAAGATATGCACGTGATGTCGCACTGCACCCATATAATGCATTTCTCCTTCATTGTCCGAAGATTGAACCAAATTTAATGGTGCCATGCACTTTATAGGGATTAGTGTTATTGGTGCTTTAAATATGCTATATATTCCTTCTCGACTGGATAGATGTTTCTCCATGAACTTCGATGACACGACCAGTGCACCACGGAAAGCGAATTTGATCCCATAGCGCTTCGCCTTGTTTTCTACAGGCAAGCATTCGCAAGCAAGTGGTTGTTATAAATGTACCTTAAGCTACGGTTTTCAGTGACACAATATATATATATATATATAGATAGATAGATAGATAAGATTTTGAGCAGTCCAAATGCAATGATATGACTGGATTGTGAGGCTTGCTTAGACTTGGTGGAATCCCCCTACTTACATGAAACTATATATATTTTGTTCCAAAGCAAATTGTGTTCCCCCTTATAAAGGAAGAAAAAAAAAAGAGTTGTGGCTATAGTGGATAATCTCATTTTAAAACTTAGGTTTTGTACCTAGCTTCAAATTAAAATTCAATTTTTGCAAGAATACCCTTTGATTTTGACTTCAAACAATCTCTCTCTTGAGTGTGTTCGATTTGACTTGAGCTCATTGGGGTTTTGACCTAGTGGTCTAATTTTAAATTATACTGAGTTATAGATTTTTCCATCTATAAATTCAATAATCAAACTTAACTTACAAAGATTTAAAAGCCATTGTGTTAAATTAAATTGGAAAGGACTTTTTTGTCCAAAATTTGATTGAAAATGGGATTGACTTGATCAAAACCCTCGAATCTATATTGTTCAATTGCATACTTGGCTCAGACAATTTATGAGTTCAATTACATAATTGATTTGTATAAAACCCTAATTTAGAATTTTATTGATTGAATTGGACTGAGAATGGCAATTTTGTTCCAAAATTGAATTGACTGTATGGTTTGACCATGATCGGCATCCCATTTATGTTTTAACTTCCACAAATTTGACAAGTCTAATAGCATTTGATACTCAAAAACTTTTAATTATGTTTTAACTATGTTAAATTTTGAAATGAGCTTCAACTGAGCCTAGTCAAGGCATTGTTGGTTCAGTCAAGGATTAATTATGTCCTGTAACTGGATTGGTCAATGGGTACAAACCTGGCCTGTTTGACTGGGTTCATGTTTGACACAAACTAGTAGATGGGGCAGCACATCACAGTGAGCCTGGTTCAAACCCACTTGAAATTAAGTGGGTTTGAGACATGCTCATTATGACGTGTAAATGAGGTCAATGCATGCTGGGCTCTTTAAAGCATGTCTGCTCTTGATTAGTCAAATCTTCCCATTTTTCATGTTAGTTTTGCTTTCTTATTTTTTTAGATTTTTCAATTATTTTAATCTCTTAGGTCAAAAGGAACCCTTTTTAATGAAAGTAGGGGCGCCCCCCACCCTGCCTTGGGTGGGCCACCCTTGCCCATGTAGGCCAGCTGGGGCCTACATGTGAGTTCCACCTGCCAGATCATAAATTTGAATTTCAATTTCAAATGACAATTGTCATTGGTTTTGAGTTAGAACCTTCATTTTCATAGTTTATGCACCTTAAGGTCTAAGGCTCACTGGTCATGATTTTTCAATAGAATGATGCACATTTGCAAAGCCGTTTGCAACTTCAGTCAATTGTATATAGGTGAAAGGAGAATTCGGTTTTGGGTGGATATGAACACCCCCCCCCCCTCCCCCCATTTCTCTCACCTAAAGAAAGATCCATGTTTGATTACTCTGCCCAATTATCATTGAAGGATGTTTATTGAACCACTAAGTCATTCCATACATATGTAACAACAAGTTAAGCATATTCAATTAAATATAAGTGGTCAAATGAATCACTTAATCTCCCAATTAAATATAAGTGATCAAATATATGTAAACAAGTGAAAAACATTAGATTAACTATAATGGATCAAATGAGTTACTTGAATCTCATTCATTTTCATACAAACTTGTGATTTCAATTCACCAAATCTATCAATATAGATGTGACAACAAAGTAAGCACACTCAATTAAGCATGCGTGATCATATGAATCACTTAAATCTCACTCATATTGATACAAACTTGTAATTTCAATCTCCTAGATCGTTCAATATAGATGTAACAGCAAGTTAAACTCGTTGGACAAATTACAACGGATCGAAGTAATGCATTGATCCCATTTATATCCATATAAACTTGTGATTTTAATCATTTAAATCATTCACTATAGGTGTAATAACAAATGAAACACATTAGATTAACTATAAGAGATCAAATGAATAAATTGGATCTCATTCATTTTCATACAAACTTGTGATTTCAATCCCTAAATCATTCGATATGAATGTGATAACAAGTTAAGCACATTTAATTAATTATGCGTGATCAAATGAATCACTTAAATCTTACTTGCATTGACACAAACTTGTGATTTCAATCCTTTAAATCGTTCACTATAAATGCGACAAGTTCAACTCATTGAACTAACTACAAGGGATAAAAGTAATGCATTGATCTCATTTGTCTCCATACGAACTTGGGATTTCGATCAATGAAATCCTTCATTATAGATGTAATAACAAGCGAAACACATTAGGTTAACTATATGGCAAAAGATGAATCACTCGAATCTCATTCATTTTTTTACAAAGTTGTGATTTCAATGTACTAATTCATTCAATATGGATATAACAACAAGTTAGGCACATTCAATTAAGTATGCGTAATCAAATGAATAACTTAAACACCACTCACTATAGATGTAACTATAAACTAATGTGTAGATCTCATTTATATCCATATAAACTTCTGATTTTAATAATCTAAATCATTCATTATAGATATAATAACAAGTGAAATACATTAGATAAACTATAACATATTAAATGAATTACTTGAATCTAATTTATTTTCATACAAACTTATGCTTTCAATCCACTAAATCATTCAATATGGATGTAACAACAAGTCAAGCACACTTAATTACAAATGTGTGATCAAATGAATCACTTAAATAATTAATATTGGTACAAACTTGTGATTTCAATTCTTTAGTTCGTTCACTATAAATGTAACGTTAAGTTCAATTTATTGGACTAACAGTAAGGGATCAAAGTAATGCATAGATCTCATTTGTATCCATATAAACTTGTGATTTCAATAATTTAAAATCGTTCAATATAAATGTAATAACAAGTGAAACACATTAGGTTAATTATAAGACACCAAATGAATCACTCGAATCTCATTCATTTTCATACAAACTTATGATTTCAATTTACTAAATCGATCAATATGGATGTGACAACAATTTAAGTACATTCAATTAAGTATGTGTGATCATATGAATCACCTAAATCGCACTAGTATTGATACGAACTTGTGATTTCAATCTTTTAGATCGTTCACTATAGATGTAACAACAAATTCATTTCATCGGACTAACTACACATGTTCAAAGTAATGCATAGATCTCATTTGTATACATATGAACTTGTGATTTCAATCATTCATTATAGATATAATAACAAGTGAAATACATTAGATTAATTAAAAGGAACCAACTGAATGACTTGACTCTCATTCATTTCCAAACGAATTTCTTATTCTAAACCACTAAGTCATTCCATACGTATGTAACAATAAGTTAAACACATTCAATTAAATATAAGTGATCAAATGAATCACTTAATCTCTAAATTTAATATAAGTGAGCAAATATATGTAATCACAAGTGAAAAACATTAGATTAACTATAATGGATCAAATGGATTACTTGAATCTCTTTCATTTTCACACAAACTTGTGACTTCCATTGACTAAATCGACCAATATGGATGTAACAAGAAGTTAAGCACACTCAATTAAGCATGTGTGATCATATGAATCACTTAAATCCCACTCGTATTAATACAAACTTGTAATTTCAATCTCTTAGATCATTCACTATAGATGCTACAACAAAGTTCAACTCATTGGATAAACTATAAAGGATCAAAGTAATGCAGAGATCCCATTTATATCCATATAAACTTGTGATTTTAATCATTTAAGTCATTCATTGTACACATAATAACAAATGAAACACATTAGATTAAATATAAGAGATCAAATGAATAAAATGAATCTCATTTATTTTCATACGAACTTGTGATTTCAATCTCTAAATCATTCAATATGGATGTGACAACAAGTTAAGCACATTTAATTAATTATGCATGATGAAAGGAATCACTTAAATCTTACTCGCATTGATACGAACTAGTGATTTCAATCCTTTAAATCGTTCACTATAAATGTGACAAGTTCAACTCATTGGACTAACTACAAGGGATAAAAGTAACACATTAATCACATTTGTCTCCATATGAACTTGTGATTTCGATCATTGAAATCTTTCATTATAGATGTAATAATAAACGAAACACATTAGGTTAACTATAGGGGAAAAGATGAATCACTCGAATCTCATTCAATTTCCTACAAAGTTGTGATTTCAATACAGTAATTCATTCAATATGAATGTAACAACAAGTTAGGTACATTCAATTAAGTATGCGTAATCAAATGAATAACTTAACTTGTTGTTACATCTATAACGAATGATTTGAATGATTGAAATCACAAGTTCATATGGATACAAATTGGATTTATGCATTACTTTGAACGCGTGTAGTTAGTCCGATGAGTTGAATTTGTTGTAACAAGTATAGTGAATGATGTAAAGGATTGAAATCACAAGTTCGTACAAATACAAGTGAGATTTAAGTGATTCATATGATAACGCATACTTAATTGAATGTGTTTAACTTGTAGTCATGTCTATATTAAAAGATTTAGCAGATTGAAATCACAAGTTTGTATGAAAATGAATGAGATTCGAGTCATTCATTTGGTGTCTTATAGTTAACTTAATGTGTTTATCTTGTTATTACATTTATAATGAACGATTTAAATGATTGAAATCACAAGTTCATATGAGTACAAATGGGATCTACGCATTAGTTTGATCCCTTGTAATTAGTCTAATGAGTTGGACTTGTAGTTACATCTATAATGAACGATCTAAGAGATTGATATGACAAGCTCGTATCAATATGAATGAGATTTAATTGATTCATTTGATGACACATATTTAATTGAATGTGCTTAACTTGTTGTTACATCTACATTCAATGATTTAGTGGATAGAAATCACAAGTTTGTATGAATGTAACAATAAGTCAAGCACATTCAATTAAATATGTGTGATCAAAAGAATCACTTAAATCCCACTCATGTTGATAGGAACATGTGATTTCGATCCCTTAAACCCTTCAATGTAGATGTAGCAAGAAGTTAAACTCATTGGATTAAATACAAGAGATCAAACAAATGCATTGATTCCATTTGTATCCATATAAACTTGTGATTTCAACGATTCAAATCATTCATTATGATTGTAATAATAAGTGAAACATATTATTTTCACAATAAGGCATCAAATGAATGACTTTAATATCATTCATTTTTATACAAAGTTGTGGTTTCAATCTACTAAATCGTTCAATATGGATGTAATAACAAATTGAGCACATTCAATTAAGTGTGTGTGATCAAATGAATCAATTTGATCCCACTTTTATTAATACAAACCTGCGATTTTAATCCCTTAGATCATTCATTATATATGTAACAACAAGTTCAACTGTTTGGATTAACTACAAGGGATCAAACTAATGTAAGTTAAGCACATTGAATTAAATATGTGTGATCAAAAGAATCACTTAAATTCCACTCGTAATGATAGGAACCTATGATTTTCATTCCTTAAATCGTTCACTATAGATGTAACAAGAAGTTAAACTCGTTGGATTATTTAAAAGAGATCAAACAAATTGTGATTTCAATAATTTAAATCATTCATTATCAGTGTAACAACAAGTGAGACACATTAGATTAAATATAAGTGAGCAAATGAATAACTTGATTCTCATTCATTTTCTTTTAAGCTTGTGATTTCAGTATACTAAATGAATCAATATGGATGTAACAACAAGTTAGGCACATTCAATTAAATGTTCATCATCAAAAGCATCTCTTAAACCAACTCGCATTGATAGGAACTTGTAATTTCATATCTTAAACTGTTCCCTATGTATGTAACAAGAAGTTAAGCTCATTGTATTAGATACAAGGGATTAAACAAATGCATTGGTCTCATTTCCATCCATATAAACTAGTGATTTTAATAATGATTATAGACATTGTAACAAGTAAAACATATTAGATTAACTACAAATGATCATATGAACGAGTTGAATCTGATTGATTTTCGTACAAACATGTGATTTCAATCCACTAAATCATTGAATGTGAAATAAATAGGAAGTTAACCACATTCAATTGAATATGTGTGCTCAAATGAATCAATTAAATCCCTCTCATATTGGTACGAACTTGTGATTTCAATGTTTTAGATCGTTCATTAGAAATATAACTACATGTTCAACTTATTGGATTAACTACAATGGATAAAACTAATCCATAGATCCAATTTGTATCTATAAGAACTTGTGATTGCAATCATTTAAATCATTCGTTATATATGTAATAACAAGTGAAACAAATTATGTTTACTGTGATTGCAATCATTTAAATCATTCGTTATATATGAATCTCGTTCTTTTTCATTAAAACTTGTGATTTCAATCCACTAAATCATTCAATATGAATTAACGACATGTGAAGCATATTCAATTTAATATGCGTGATCAAATGAATCAATTAAATCCCACTATTATTCATACGAACTTGTAATTTCTTTCCCTTAAATCATTCATTATAGATGCAACAACAAGTTCAACTAATTGGATTAACTACACTGTTTTAACTAACGCATATACATATGAACTTGTGATTTCAATCATTTAAATCATTTGTTATAGATGTAATAACAAGTGAGACACATTACATTAAATATAAGTGAGCAAATGAATTACTTGAATCTCATTCATTTTCTTTTGAATTTGTAATTTCTATCTACTAAATCATTCAATATGGATGTAACAACAAGTTAAGCACATTCAATTAAATATGAGTGATCAAAAGAATTCCTTAAATCTCACTCATATTAGAATTTAAACTTTTGCATTAGATGCAAGGGATCAAATAAATGCATTGGTCCCATTTGTATCCATATAAACTAGTGATTTTATTAATTTAAATCATTCATTATAGACAATATAACAAGCAAGATATATTAGATTAACAATAAAGGATCATACTAACGAGTTGAATTTCATTGATTTTCATACAAACTTGTGATTTCAATCCACTAAATCATTTAATCTATATTAATAAAATGTTATACTCACTTAATTTAATATGTGTGATCAAATAAATCAATTAAATCCCACTATTATTGACACAAACTTGTGTTTTCTTTTCCTTAGATCATTCATCATAGATGTAACAACAAGTTCAACTGATTGGATTAACTACAAGGGGTGTAACTAAGGTAATGATCTCATTTACATACATATGCACTGGTGATTTCAATCATTAAAATCATTCATTATACATGTAATAACAAGGAGTGAGAAAATCAATCAGTTGAATCTCATTCATTTTCTTTTAATCTTGTGATTTCAATTCACTATATCATTTAATATGGATGTAATAACAAGTTAAGTACATTGAATTAAATATGTGTGATTAAAAGAATCACTTAAATTCCACTCGTAATGATATCAACCTGTGATTTTCATTCCTTAAATCGTTCACTATAAATGTAACAAGAAGTTCAATTCGTTGGATTATTTAAAAGAGATCAAACGAATTGTGATTTCAATCATTTAAATGATTCATTATAAATGTAACAACAAGTGAGACACATTAGATTAAATATAAGTAAGCAAATGAATCACTTGATTGTCATTCATTTTCTTTCAAGCTTGTGATTTCAGTATACTAAATGATTCAATATAGATGTAACAACAAGTTAGGCACATTCAATTAAGTATGCGTCATCAAAAACATCACTTAAACCAACTCGCATTGATAGGAACTTGTGATTTCATCTCTTAAATTGTTCCCTATGTATGTAACAAGAAGTTAAGCTCATTGCATTAAATACAAGGGATTAAACAAATGCATTGGTCTCATTTCTATCCATATAAACTAGAGATTTTAATCATTTTAATCATTCATTATAGACATTGTAACAAACGAAACATATTAAATTAACTATAAAGGATCATATGAACGAGTTGAATCTGATTGATTTTCATACAAACATGTTATTTCAATCCACTAAATCATTGAATGTGAAAGAAACAACATGTTAACCACATTCAAATAAATATGTGTGATCAAATGAATCAATTAAATCTCTCACATATTGATACGAACTTGTGATTTCAATGTCTTAGATCGTTCATTAGAAATATAAATACATGGTCAACTTATTGGATTAACTACAAGGGATAAAACTAATGCATAGATCCAATTTGTATATATATGAACTTGTGATTGCAATCATTTAAATCATTTGTTATACATGTAATAACAAGCGAAACAGATTATGTTTACTGTGATTGAGCAAATGAATCACTTAAATCTCGTTCTTTTTCATTTAAACTTGCGATTTCAATCCATTAAATCATTCAATATGAATTAACAACATGTTAAGCATATTCAATTTAATATGCGTGATCAAATGAATCAATTGAATCCCACTATTATTCATACGAACTTGTAATTTCTTTCCTTTAAATAATTCATTATAGATGCAACAACAAGTTCAACTGGTTGGATTAACTACACTTTTCTAACTAACGCATATATGAACTTGAGATTTCAATCATTTAAATAATTCATTATAGATGTAATAGCAAGTGAGACACATTATATTAAACATAAGTGAGCAAATGAATTACTTGAATCTCATTCATTTTCTTTTAAATTTGTGATTTCTATCTACTAAATCATTCAATATATATGTAACAACAAGTTAAGCACATTCAATTAAGTATGGGTAATCAAAAGAATTCCTTAAATCTCACTCGTATTGATACAAACTTGTGATTTCATCTCTTAAATCTTTCACTATGGACGTAACAAGAATTTAAACTTTTGCATTAGATGCAAGGGATCAAATAAATGAATTGGTCCCGTGATTTTATTAATTTAAATCATTCATTATAGACATTGTAACAAACAAGATATATTAGATTAACTATAAAGGATCATATTAACGAGTTGAATCTCATTGATTTTCGTACAAACTTGTGATTTCAATCCACTAAACCATTCAATATGTATTAATAAAATGTTATACTCATTAATTTAATATGTGTGACCAAATAAATCAATTAAATCCCACTATTATTGACACAAGCTTGTGATTTCTTTTCCTTAGATCATTCCTCATATATGTAACAAAAAGTTCAACTGATTGGATTAACTACAAGGGGTGTAACTAACGTAATGATCCCATTTACATACATATGAACTGGTGATTTCAATCATTAAAATCATTCATTATACATGTAATAACAAGGAGTGAGCAAATCAATCAGTTGAATCTCATTCATTTTCTTTTAATCTTGTGATTTCAACTCACTATATCATTTAAGATGGATGTAATAACAAGTTAAGTACATTGAATTAAATATGTGTGATTAAAAGAATCACTTAAATTCCACTCGTAATGATATCAACCTATGATTTCCATTCCTTAAATCATTCACTATAGATGTAACAAGAAGTTAAACTCGTTGGATTATTTAAAAGAGATCAAACAAATTGTGATTTCAATCATTTAAATCATTCATTATCAAAGTAACAACAAGTGAGACACATTAGATTAAATATAAGTAAGCAAATGAATCACTTGATTCTCATTCATTTTCTTTCAAGCTTGTGATTTCAGTATACTAAATGATTCAATATGGATGTAATAACAAGTGAGACACATTACATTAAATATAAGTGAGCAAAAGAATTACTTGAATCTCATTCATTTTCTTTTGAATTTGTGATTTCTATCTACTAAATCATTCAATATGGATGTAACAACAAGTTAAGCACATTCAATTAAATATGGGTGATCAAAAGAATTCCTTAAAACTCACTCGTATTGATTCAAACTTGTGATTTCATCTCTTAAATCGTTCACTATGGACATAACAAGAATTTAAACTTTTGCATTAGATGCAAGGGATCAAATAAATGCATTGGTCCCATTTGTATCCATATAAACTAGTGATTTTATTCATTTAAATCATTCATTATAGACAGACATTCTAACAAGCAAGATATATTTGATTAACTATAAAGGATCATATTAACGAGTTGAATCTCATTGATTTTCATACAAACTTGTGATTTCAATCCACTAAATCATTTAATATGTATTAATAAAATGTTATACTCACTTAATTTAATATGTGTGATCAAATAAATCAATTAAATCCCACTATTATTGACACAAACTTGTGACTTCTTTTCCTTAGATTATTCTTCGTAGATGTAACAACAAGTTCAACTGATTGGATTAACTGCAAGGGGTGTAACTAAGGTAATGATCCCATTTACATACACATGAACTGGTGATTTCAATCATTAAAATCATTCCTTATACATGTAATAACAAGGAGTGAGCAAATCAATCAGTTGAATCTCATTCATTTTCTTTTAATCTTGTGATTTCAATTCACTATATCATTTAATATGGATGTAATAACAAGTTAAGTACATTGAATTAAATATGTGTGATTAAAAGAATCACTTAAATTCCATTATTGATGATATCAACCTGTGATTTTCATTCCTTAAATCGTTCACTATAGATGTTACAAGAAGTTAAACTCGTTGGATTATTTAAAAGAGATCAAACAAATTGTGATTTCAATCATTTAAATCATTCATTATCAATGTAACAACAAGTGAGACACATTAGATTAAATTTAAGTAAGCAAATGAATCACTTGATTGTCATTCATTTTCTTGCAAGCTTGTGATTTCAGTATACTAAATGATTCAATATGGATGTAACAACAAGTTAGGCACATTCAATTAAATATGCGTCAACAAAAACATCACTTAAACCAACTCGCATTGATAGGAACTTGTGATTTCATCTCTTAAATTGTTTCCTATGTATGTAACAAGAAGTTAAGCTCATTGCATTAGATACAAGGGATTAAACAAATGCATTGGTCTCATTTCTATTCATATAAACTAGAGATTTTAATAATTTTAATGATTCATTATAGACATTGTAACAAGCGAAACATATTAAATTAACTATAAAGGATCATATGAACGAGTTGGATCTGATTGATTTTCATACAAACATGTGATTTCAATCCACTAAATCATTTAATGTGAAAGAAACAACAAGTTAACCACATTTAAATAAATATGTGTGTTCAAATGAATCAATTAAATCTCTCTTATATTGATACGAACTTGTGATTTCAATGTCTTAGATCGTTCATTAGAAATATAAATACATGTTCAACTTATTGGATTAACTACAAGGGATAAAACTAATGCATAGATCCAATTTGTATCTATATGAACTTGTGATTGCAATCATTTAAATCATTCGTTATATATGTAATAACAAGTGAAACAGATTATGTTTACTGTGATTGAGCAAATGAATCACTTGAATCTCGTTCTTTTTCATTTAAACTTGCGATTTCAATCCATTAAATCATTCAATATGAATTAACAACATGTTAAGCATATTCAATTTAATATGCGTGATCAAATGAATCAATTAAATCCCACTATTATTCATACGAACTTGTAATTTCTTTCCTTTAAATCATTCATTATAGATGCCACAACAAGTTCAAATGGTTGGATTAGCTACACTTTTCTAACTAACGCATATATGAACTTGCGATTTCAATCATTTAAATAATTCATTATATATGTAATAACAAGTGAGACACATTACATTAAACATAAGTGAGCAAATGAATTACTTGAATCTCATTCATTTTCTTTTGAATTTGTGATTTCTATCTACTAAATCATTCAATATGGATGTAACAACAAGTTAAGAAGATTCAATTAAGTATGGGTGATCAAAAGAATTCCTTAAATCTCACTCGTATTGATACAAACTTGTGATTTCATCTCTTAAATCGTTCACTATGGACGTAACAAGAATTTAAACTTTTGCATTAGATGCAAGGGATCAAATAAATGCATTGGTCCCATTTGTATTCATATAAACTAGTGATTTTATTAATTTAAATCATTCATTATAGACATTGTAACAAACAAGATATATTAGATTAACTATAAAAGATCATATTAACGAGTTGAATCTCATTGATTTTCGTACAAACTTGTGATTTGAATCCACTAAATCATTTAATGTGTATTAATAAAATGATATACTCATTAATTTAATATGTGTGATCAAATAAATCAATTGAATCCCACTATTATTGACACAAGCTTGTGATTTCTTTTCCTTAGATCATTCATCATATATGTAACAAAAAGTTCAACTGATTAGATTAACTACAAGGTGTGTAACTAAGGTAATGATCCTATTTACATACATATGAACTGGTGATTTCAATCATTAAAATCATTCATTATACATGTAATAACAGGGAGTGAGCAAATCAATCAGTTGAATCTCATTCATTTTCTTTTAATCTTGTGATTTCAATGCACTATATCATTTAATATGGATGTAATAACAAGTTAAGTACATGGAATTAAATATGTGTGATTAAAAGAATCACTTAAATTGCACTCGTAATGATATCAACCTATGATTTCCATTCCTTAAATCGTTCACTATAGATGTAACAAGAAGTTAAACTCGTTGGATTATTTAAAAGAGATCAAACAAATTGTGATTTCAATCATTTAAATCATTCATTATCAAAGTAACAACAAGTTTTACACATTAGATTAAATATAAGTAAGCAAATGAATCACTATATTCTCATTCATTTTCTTTCAAGCTTGTGATTTCAGTATACTAAATGGTTCAATATGGATGTAATAACAAGTGAGACACATTACATTAAATATAAGTGAGCAAATGAATTACTTGAATCTCATTCATTTTCTTTTGAATTTGTGATTTCTATCTACTAAATCATTCAATATGGATGTAACAACAAGTTAAGCACATTCAATTAAATATGGGTGATTAAAAGAATTCCTTAAATCTCACTCGTATTGATACAAACTTGTGATTTCATCTCATAAATCGTTCACTATGGACGTAACAAGAATTTAAACTTTCGCATTAGATGCAAGGGATCAAGTAAATGCATTGGTCCCATTTGTATCCATATAAACTAGTGATTTTAATAATTTAAATCATTCATTATAGACATTGTAACAAACAAGATAGATTAGATTAATTATAAAGGATAATATTAACGAGTTGAATCTCATTGATTTTCATACAAACTTGTGATTTCAATCCACTAAATCATTTAATATGTATTAATAAAATGTTATACTCATTAATTTAATATGTGTGATCAAATAAATCAATTAAATCTCACTATTATTGACACAAGCTTGTGATTTCTTTTCCTTAGATCAATCCTCATATATGTAACAAAAAGTTCAACTGATTGGATTAACTACAAGGGGTGTAACTAAGGTAATGATCCCATTTACATACATACGAACTGGTGATTTCAATCATTAAAATCATTTATTATACATGTAATAACAAGGAGTGAGCAAATCAATCAGTTGAATCTCATTCATTTTCTTTTAATCTTGTGATTTCAATGCACTATATCATTTAATATGGATGTAATAACAAGTTAAGTACATTGAATTAAATATGTGTGATTAAAAGAATCACTTAAATTCCACTCGTAATGATATCACCCTATGATTTCCATTCCTTAAATCGTTCACTATAGATGTAACAAGAAGTTAAACTCGTTGGATTATTTAAAAGAGATCAAACAAATTGTGATTTCAACCATTTAAATCATTCATTATCAAAGTAACAACAAGTGAGACACATTAGATTAAATATAAGTAAGCAAATGAATCACTTGATTCTCATTCATTTTCTTTCAAGCTTGTGATTTCAGTATACTAAATGATTCAATATGGATGTAATAACAAGTGAGACACATTACATTAAATATAAGTGAGCAAATGAATTACTTGAATCTCATTTATTTTCTTTTGAATTTGTGATTTCTATCTACTAAATCATTCAATATTGATGTAACAACAAGTTAAGCACATTCAATTAAATATGGGTGATCAAAAGAATTTCTTAAATCTCACTCGTATTGATACAAACTTGTGATTTCATCTCATAAATCGTTCACTATGGACATAAGAAGAATTTAAACTTTTGCATTAGATGCAAGGGATCAAGTAAATGCATTGGTCCCATTTGTATCCATATAAACTAGTGATTTTAATAATTTAAATCATTCATTATAGACATTGTAACAAACAAGATAGATTAGATTAACTATAAAGGATCATATTAATGAGTTGAATCTCATTGATTTTCATACAAACTTGTGATTTCAATCCACTAAATCATTTAAGATGTATTAATAAAATGTGATACTCATTAATTTAATATGTGTGATCAAATAAATCAATTAAATCTCACTATTATTGACGCAAGCTTGTGATTTCTTTTCCTTAGATCATTCCTCATATATGTAACAAAAAGTTCAACTGATTGGATTAACTACAAGGGGTGTAACTAACGTAATGATCCCATTTACATACATATGAACTCGTGATTTCAATCATTAAAATCATTCATTATACATGTAATAACAAGGAGTGAGCAAATCAATCAGTTGAATCTTATTCATTTTCTTTTAATCTTGTGATTTCAACTCACTATATCATTTAAGATGGATGTAATAACAAGTTAAGTACATTGAATTAAATATGTGTGATTAAAAGAATCACTTAAATTCCACTTGTAATGATATCAACCTATGATTTTCATTCCTTAAATTGTTCACTATAGATGTAACAAGAAGTTAAACTCGTTGGATTATTTAAAAGAGATCAAACAAATTGTGATTTCAACCATTTAAATCATTCATTATCAAAGTAACAACAAGTGAGACACATTAGATTAAATATAAGTAAGCAATTGAATCACTTGATTCTCATTCATTTTCTTTCAAGCTTGTGATTTCAGTATACTAAATGATTCAATATGGATGTAATAACAAGTGAGACACATTACATTAAATATAAGTGAGCAAATTAATTACTTGAATCTCATTCATTTTCTTTTGAATTTGTGATTTCTATCTACTAAATCATTCAATATGGATGTAACAACAAGTTAAGCACATTCAATTAAATATGGGTGATCAAAAGAATTCCTTAAATCTCACTCGTATTGATACAAACTTGTGATTTCATCTCTTAAATCGTTCACTATGGACGTAACAAGAATTTAAACTTTTGCATTAGATGCAAGGGATCAATTAAATGCAATGGTCCCATTTGTATCCATATAAACTAGTGATTTTATTCATTTAAATCATTCATTATAGACAGACATTGTAACAAACAAGATATATTTGATTAACTATAAAGGATCATATTAACGAGTTGAATCTCATTGATTTTCATACATACATGTGATTTCAATCCACTAAATCATTTAATATGTATTAATAAAATGTTGTACTCACTTAATTTAATATGTGTGATCAAATAAATCAATTAAATCCCACTATTATTGACACAAACTTGTGACTTCTTTTCCTTAGATCATTCATCGTAGATGTGACAACAAGTTCAACTGATTGGGTTAACTGCAAGGGGTGTAACTAAGGTAATGATCCCATTTACATACACATGAACTGGTGATTTCAATCATTAAAATCATTCCTTATACATGTAATAACAAGGAGTGAGCAAATCAATCAGTTGAATCTCATTCATTTTCTTTTAATCTTGTGATTTCAATTCACTATATCATTTAATATGGATGTAATAACAAGTTAAGTACATTGAATTAAATATGTGTGATTAAAAGAATCACTTAAATTCCATTGGAAATGATATCAACCTGTGATTTTCATTCCTTAAATCGTTCACTATAGATGTAACAAGAAGTTAAACTCGTTGGATTATTTAAAAGAGATCAAACAAATTGTGATTTCAATCATTTAAATCATTCATTATCAATGTAACAACAAGTGAGACACATTAGATTAAATATAAGTAAGCAAATGAATCACTTGATTGTCATTCATTTTCTTTCAAGCTTGTGATTTCAGTATACTAAATGATTCAATATGGATGTAACAACAAGTTAGGCACATTCAATTAAATATGTGTCATCAAAAGCATCACTGAAACCAACTCGCATTGATAGGAACTTGTGATTTCATCTCTTAAATTGTTCCCTATGTATGTAACAAGAAATTAAGCTCATTGCATTAGATACAAGGGATTAAACAAATGCATTGGTCTCATTTCTATCCATATAAACTAGAGATTTTAATCATTTTAATCATTCATTATAGACATTGTAACAAGCGAAACATATTAAATTAACTATAAAGGATCATATGAACGAATTGAATCTGATTGATTTTCATACAAACATGTGATTTCAATCCACTAAATCATTGAATGTGAAAGAAACAACAAGTTAACCACATTCAAAAAAATATGTGTGATCAAATGAATCAATTAAATCTCTCTCATATTGTTACGAACTTGTGATTTCAATGTCTTAGATCGTTCATTAGAAATATAAATACATGTTCAACTTATTGGATTAACTACAAGGGATAAAACTAATGCATAGATCCAATTTGTATCTATATGAACTTGTGATTGCAATCATTTAAATCATTCGTTATATATGTAATAACAAGTGAAACAGATTATGTTTACTGTGATTGAGCAAATGAATCACTTGAATCTCGTTCTTTTTCATTTAAACTTGCGATTTCAATCCATTAAATCATTCAATATGAATTAACAACATGTTAAGCATATTCAATTTAATATGCGTGATCAAATGAATCAATTAAATCCCACTATTATTCATACGAACTTGTAATTTCTTTCCTTTAAATCATTCATTATAGATGCAACAACAAGTTCAACTGATTGGATTAACTACACGTTTCTAACTAACACATATATGAACTTGCGATTTCAATTATTTAAATAATTCATTATAGATGTAATAACAAGTGAGACACATTACATTAAACATAAGTGAGCAAATGAATTACTTGAATCTCATTCATTTTCTTTTGAATTTGTGATTTCTATCTACTAAATCATTCAATATGGATGTAACAACAAGTCAAGCACATTCAATTAAGTATGGGTGATCAAAAGAATTCCTTAAATCTCACTCGTATTGATACAAACTTGTGATTTCATCTCTTAAATCGTTCACTATGGACGTAACAAGAATTTAAACTTTTGCATTAGATGCAAATGATCAAATAAATGCATTGGTCCCATTTGTATCCATATAAACTAGTGATTTTATTTATTTAAATCATTCATTATAGACATTGTAACAAACAAGATAGATTAGATTAACTATAAAGGATCATATTAACGAGTTGAATCTCATTGATTTTCATACAAACTTGTGATTTCAATCCACTAAATCATTTAATATGTATTAATAAAATGTTATACTCATTAATTTAATATGTGTGACCAAATAAATCAATTAAATCCCACTATTATTGACACAAGCTTGTGATTTCTTTTCCTTAGATCATTCATCATATATGTAACAAAAAGTTCAACTGATTGGATTAACTACAGGGGGTGTAACTAAGGTAATGATCCCATTTACATACATATGAACTGGTGATTTCAATCATTAAAATCATTCATTATACCTGTAATAACAAGGAGTGAGCAAATCAATCAGTTGAATCTCATTCATTTTCTTTTAATCTTGTGATTTCAATTCACTATATCATTTATTATGGATGTAATAACAAGTTAAGTACATGGAATTAAATATGTGTGATTAAAAGAATCACTTAAATTCCACTCGTAATGATATCAACCTATGATTTTAATTCCTTAAATCGTTCACTATAGATGTAACAAGAAGTTAAATTCGTTGGATTATTTAAAAGAGATCAAACAAATTGTGATTTCAATCATTTAAATCATTCATTATCAAAGTAACAACAAGTGAGACACATTAGATTAAATATAAGTAAGCAAATGAATCACTTGATTCTCATTCATTTTCTTTCAAGCTTGTGATTTCAGTATACTAAATGATTCAATATGGATGTAATAACAAGTGAGACACATTACATTAAATATAAGTGAGCAAATGAATTACTTGAATCTCATGGAATCAACCAGCTATATCCCATGACAATGATGGTGGCCAAAGTGCAGTTTCTCCTCTCCGCCGCCTGCAGACCCAAAGCCCTGATATGAGATTGAGTTGCGTGTACATCCGAACGCACAAGTATGCAGTGGAAAAAAGATGGGGTTTTTGATATGTTCAATTTTTTTAATAAAGAAATGTTTATTTTAGACTTTTTTGACATTTTCATAACATTTTTTCTACTCTTTTAAAAAGTTTCTTTTTTATTATATTCAGAGAACAAAGATGGGGTTGGGCTACTTTTAAAGTTTTTTAATAAAATGATGTTTATTTTAGACTTTTGAACTCTTTCATAATATCTTTCATATATATATATATATATATATATATATATATATATATATATATATCCTCTTCTTTGAAGATATGTCTTTTCTATAATACCTTTTCTTGGACCTGATACTCTCCTTTCATTATGGCTGTTACATTAATACAAATATGTTCGTGTTGTCCCATGTCCTTCGTGTTGTCCCATGTCCACCTGAACTCTAAACCTGGTAATATATGTGTCATACTAATGCAAAAAATTTTTGTGCGCTGGTTATGATGAAAATAGTCAAAATTCACACCGAAAAAAAAATTGGGAAGACAAAAGTGGAAATAAAAAAAAAAAAAAACTAAAAAGTACATACCTTTTGAAAATTATTAAAATGTCCCCTTACTCTTGGGGTATGTACGTTGGGTACCCTTAACCGGGCACTCAACTCAATCTACCCAAACTCAGCTGAACGCTCTCCACTCACTGCCTCTGCATGAGCAACTGTCACCACCCTTTCTCTCTCTCTCTCCCTCTCTCTCTCTCGCTTTCTGATTTAGCCTGATTTGTTTTTTTAATTTAAAACAGCTCTTAAGGATGGTGAAAAGATTAACAGACAATGTGGGCTATTAGAGAGAGAGACATGCATGGAATATTCTTGTGTGAGATTTCCATTGCATCTATGGGTCACATTTTTCTTTCTTTGACAAGTAGCCTAAACCATTCCATCTGGCGTTGTTAGCCGACGTGAGGTCTGTGTGCCTATTGTGATACTTATCAATCCGCCTTAGTAGTACTTTAATTCTTCATACTCTCACATCCCGTTTTTCTCTTGTAAACGTTGGTTGGAATCAGCGGATTTGAATTGTAGGGGCTTGGCTTGGGTTGATCCAACGTGTTATACAAATCGGCTAATAGTTATTTATTTATTTATGTTTACTTATAGGAAACTCTCTTCTTCATAAAACCACCAAAGTGGACGTACTGTACATCGTTCAACTCGAATGTTGTTCTTGCCATGCTTTGCAGACAAGAGAAATAACACACTAGAATGTGACAGCGGCCACAAGATTCAAACCTTGAATTCCTTGGATATGAACTGCCAAGAAGCCTAGTTGCCCAATGTGCCTTGAGGCAATCAGCCAATCTTTATTCAAGTGATTCGGAATGAAGCATGATTTAGCCAGTTCATCGCCAATCACCCATTTTAAAAGACGCATATGTGCTGATGGGTTTCTTTCAGTTTCCACTTGATTTTACATTTCATTCAAAGAAATTTCCACAATATTGACAAAGTAGTTCCCAGCTTGATCTCAATCTCAAACTGCGGGCCCACACGGACCATCTACAGTCCAGCATCTGCAGTTTGGCATTGTTGAGGAATCGATCAATGACATCATTGGAGTTGGTCAAAGAGGCCATCTGCAGTTTAACCCAACCTGGGGATGTCAAAGGGTTGGGTTAGGTCCGAGCAAGCTGGCTCTGACCTAAATGAATGTGGGTGAACAGGATCTGGAATAGCATTAGGCTGGACCCAGGCTTGACAAAGCCGTGCTTGGGCTGACCCAAAGCCTTTATTGGCAGTCCAAGCCTATTCTCTTTAGTTATTGGGCCAGGGCCTGACCATCAACTTCATGTTTATCTTGTACTCAACCCGATATCTATCCTAATTTGAAATTCTTCACTTTTCATTTTCTAATTTTCTGGAAACCATTGGGAATATGTCAAGAGTTTGTATGGGAGTTGACTGCTGGCATCATGCCAAAGAATGTGAAAAAAAAAAGTATAAAGGTATGTATTTGGGCCAAGTCGAGCCCCCAATACCTGACCCAGGCCAGCTATCCCAGCGAGTTTTCTTATCTGGCCAGTAGGTCAAATGGTCCCAATTGTCCATCTGGTGCCTGGCCCAGTGCTTACCCTTAGAGTCAGTCATAGTGTTTCGGCAAAATATATACAGGATTTTTGCTACGAAGTTCCCACTGACCTTGTGTGTGTGAGAGGTTTGTCATCATTGAGAACTTGCTTGTCAGCTAATTAATATTTTTGGGTGATGCATTTGAAAGAGGCCTAGCTTAAAACAGAACATGGAATCTTTTGCACCCTTTAGATATGATAAAAGTCATTTTGTGCATGAGTTTATGGTAATCTAATTAAAATATCATTAGACGCCATACAGTGGTGCTACTTAGTCTTCACCTATAAAAATTAAAACTACTTAAGATATTACTAGTACTTTTATATGGGAGAATTATAGCATGTTGAATGCCCAGTGTTGTTAGGTAATTAAAAAGTTAAAAATCTATGGTTGAAAGCACCACAAACTGTTGTGTAAATCATGATAAACTATTATAAAAACACACTACCACAAACCATAAACCGTTGCTAATACCCCTGCAGTGTCTATATTTTAGCAAATAATGTTTTATTTTGAGCTATATGACAATATCTAGCATCCGTCAAATTTGAATCCACACACACACACATATTCAAATTTGTCATTTCTTAGATCTTGTCTTATTACTAAAAATAAAGATCGGTCACTAAAGCATGCAGCTGTATTAGAAACAGTGTATCAAATAGTGCCTATTTATGGCACTTTTTTTAATGGTTTATGGGTTTATCAGTGACATAGTTTAAATCTATTAGTCGTCCAACATCCAAAAGATTAAAATGATTATATATATATATATATATATATATATATTTGTTTACTTAATATATATTTATCTGTATTTATAATTATATTTATCACTAGGAAGCTTATTTTCCTAAGGAGTATGTTAACTTGTCAACCTTCTTCCTTCAACTCTTCATTGAGGTTCTTCGTTCTTGAAAATGGTAATATTAAAAAAAATATTGTTCTTACCACTTTTGTCTATATTGCTAAAAATAACGTAGACCACAAAAGTGCATGGGAGCCCCAACCCTGTGACGTATACCTTGTCCCTTCAATGGGGGCCCGAAATGCTGCACATTCCTTGACGAGGAACTGTTCTGATGCAATCGGGCTGGGTTTCTCCTTCCATTAATGATCAAAAGTAATATAAAGAAAAAAAAAATCAACAGAAAAAACACAATTAAGAACTGGCCTCTAACTAAGCCTCAACACTCTCTTGCTCATTCAGCAAACTTTCCATGGTCAGGGTCAGCACTTTTCAGTATTTGACTGACATGAATCAGTGACCTTCAATATCATTAATGTTGGCTTTTCTTTTGTTTTTGTTTTTTGACTTTGTCAATGACAAAGGAGTTTCCAAAGGAGATAGCCTCCAAAGAGAAGTGATCTTTAACCACGGAATACCTTCTCACTATTGAGCCTACCAACGAACCAGAGTCACTCTCTCAGTTCCTTTACACGAGAACTAAGAGCATGACAGTTTGTGATTAGAGTAACATGACAGTCTTTAGGAATCCTCTCTACAAGAACAGAGTCCATAGTTCTGATCATATTTGAGAAGAGAAACCTTTGTACCATAGTAAGCCAGCCACTTTATAAACATTTGCAACACATGTAGTGACCACTTTCAGCCCCCACTCATCTTCACTCTCACAATGCAAAAAATGACTAAAAATTATGGTTTCCAGCTAGATATTTATCGCCCGTTTTACATATTGTCCTCATTCTTGTTTATAGAATACCTCACAACATGAGTGTCAAACTTCCCTCTTAGAAATCTTAGCTAGCTTAACCACCTGTTTGTGCACCACGTGATTTTTGAAACACCATAGCTTACAGATTGTGATATTGAAGCAGGCAAGCCAACACCATCCGAATTCTTTACATGAGAGCCTCTTCCTCCACCACCAGCTCCAGACAGAGAAAAAGTCTGATGTATGGAATTTATCAACTCCAAACCATGCATAGATGTATTGCTAAATGTTCATAGCATTAGTATATGAGAAAAGAAAGTGAGATAGATCTTCACAAGCCCTCCATACAAATTAAACACAGAAACAATGGAAGACCTTACATGTTGAAGTTTGGCATCAGCAGGTTGACGTTAATAACTACAAACAAACACAAACCAGTTAGCTCTAGGTTACGCTTTTGCGTTCCACAATCTACTGTGCCTTGTAACTACCATTCCTTTAATTTTACATGGTTCAAAACTTGGATCCTGAGCTTTGCAGGTTTACGATTTTCTTTAGAACAAAGAAAATCTGTACTTTGCATGAACCTAAGTTGAAGGCAATCTCCAATGCATTGCACATGTCGCCATAGATTTAGCTTAATGTGGTGCTGTATTAGCATTTACTTAACCGACTTTTGAAGGAAAGGTTCTGCTTCCCAAGCAGATCCAATGGAATCTGCTTGAGTAAAACATCCTCTGTAGAACTTATCAAGCTCTCCATTCATCACATTTCAAGTAACAGATTTTGATCCCGCCCAAGAGAAGAAATATTGGGAACCATTTCCACATACCAATTACTTTTCCTACTCAAATATTTCTTCATGCATAATGAATCCCATATGCCCTGGTGAAAAATTAATGTACATCTTAGAAACAACCAATTAGCTTCATTGACCCTTTTAAGTTTTCTAATGCCGAGCCCACCTTCCTATTTAGGAAAAGCCAAGACATTCGAGGCAATTAAATGAGGCTTACCCCCTGCATATGACTGTTCCTATAAAAAACTGCACATAATCTGTTCCATTTTCTTAATGACACCAAGAGGCACTTGAACACCAACATCCAGTAAATATGAAGTGCTTCTAATACTGATTTGATCAAGTAGATCCTACTGCATAGGAAAGTAGCATGCTTTTTCATAAACTAAGTTTACCCTGTATTTTTAAAAGAATAAGAAATGGGACTTAACAACGTTAAGTTTTCTTTTATAAATACGCAGTGACCAACAGCAAGGTGATCCATAATCATTCTTGTTGAGTTGTCGCGAGTAAAAAATCTTTAAAAATGAGAAGTACATGCTGAAAGAATTGTTTCCTCCTCATAAAACTCCCCATCATCTGTCTTCGTGTGCAAGAGTCTACTTTTTTTGGACCTTTCTTGAACATAGCATGAAAACATTTGCTGTTATTATCCCCTTTTTTGAAGCCATGACACCCTTACTTTCTTTTTCTAGTACATTTCTTCATCTCAAAGTGCGTCTGCAAGAAAACATCTAATATGATTTTCATAAGTGGACCAGTTATGAGAGTCAATATCTTGGCTCTTATAAATTTCAATAAGATCCTTTCGAAGTACATTAATTATGGTGTCAACTTTCTTGGTTCTATACTTACTCCAATTACTTAGGCATGGTCGTACTCTATTCTGTTTTGTGAAAAGTTTAAGAACTGCGCATCCTCTACACTCCACTCTCCATGCACTTGTAATAATGACCTTACAACTAGGTTGACACTCTCAATAAAGGAACTATTCAAATCTTCGTCTTCTCTTGCATGCGGTTTTAAAGATATTGAATTTACATGTAAAAGAGAAGTGCTGGTCTAAAGAACTTCTTGGTTCTGCCAAAAGCTGCCCACAATTTTCAACTTTCTCAAAAATCTATCTAAGTTGCTTTGAACCAGTGCTGTCGGGATGCAGAGATTGGTTCAAGTGAATGCTCTGTTTCTGTCCACAATCTCTCTTAGTCCAACATCTTGAATGAATCCATTGAATGCTAAACAAGCTTGTCTAGCAGAGGCAGAGCCATTTTTCAGACTTCTTATAAGCTGAATTAAAATCTTTCATTATAATACTAACATTTGTTTATTGGCAATTATGATATTTAACATAACCAATTGGTCTTTGCGAATTCTAAAGTGAGGGTGAAGATACACACCTATTGTATCAAAGTTGAGATTGAAAGCTTTATGAATAAACAAACAATCCATCCAAAATTTATTAAATTTGCAACTAGTCAATCTAAAATCAGCCTGTCTCTAACTCTACACAATTATGGCCCCATTAAGATTCGTATCAATATTAGATTAAAAAAAAAACTCCTCGAAGTGATTGCAAAAGGATTTGAAGTTGTCTGCATTCAACATGATATCAAAATATGAAAATGATCCCAAGTTGATGAGATATCACCGAGTTGCCAAAATCTTTCTACGTTGTTAGATTAGCAAGGCCTCTAACAACGTAGAAAGATTTTGGCAACTGGGTGATATATCATACTTCATTTTATGGCAATTGGCAACTCCTCTTAGGCTGCTTTTCCTACAGGAGGGCAGTCTCTTTGTTATGGAAATCCTCTGCTCCTTGGATATCCACGCCAGGATCATGTTGCACCAACTTCCTTTCTTTCAGGCCAGACCTTTATACAGCCTTAAAAAATGTTGTCCCACAACCCTTCTTCTTAAAATTGTTAACTTCTTTGGAATGGAGATCTCTTTTTTGTTCAAACTAATATTCATAGGAGAGGAAGACCTTTTATCTTTTTGTTTTCAGTCCATTAGTACAGTCCTAGTGGAGTTCAAACAGCCAAATCCAGGAAAAAATTCCTCCTCAACTTTTGTGGCTTTCTCCTTGGTCTCATGGCAGGACTCAGCAATAGTTTTACCATGGTTAACCTTCAATGAAGATGATTCCATCACCATTTCATATGAGATAATCCCTTGAGACTCGTGACCCATAGATCATAGGTCTTCAATAGGAAGTACATCTTTTTCAAAAGGCACAAATTGATTACATTTAATATTAGATAGCTTGCATTGCTTAGAGCCTAGACTCCACCTTCTATTACCAATAATGACTTCAGTCCATCCAGTTGAGGGTTTAGTATTCACTTTTCCCTCCCTCATTCGAGTGAGACGATCTCCTGTGGCATGTAATGAATCCCCACATAAGGTATAGAAACAAATTTTTCTTTCATCTTCCACCATTTATTCAAAAACTTTATCACCATCAAGTATACAAATCAAACGTATAAGTGAAGCCATCAGCATCTACAAAAAAACTACCCATAACCTTAACGACACCAGCTAACACCTTGCAGTTCCACATATAAAGAGGCAAGTTCGGTAGACGAATCCCTAGAGGGGTTCTCATGACAGCTTGAAGTCGAAGCGGCATTCCTGACTTCCACTTGCTAGAGACCAAAAACCTATCACGAACACGCCATTTTTTTGGTTGCATAACTTCCTCTAAATATTCCTTTGAGGAAGCCTTGATCAAAAAGAGTAATTTTGAAAGGAGTGAAAATTGTTTTCACCTGATACAAATTGTGAAAAACTTCCACCCAATCCAGACGAAATCTTGAGCTACCGCCTAATAGAATTGCAATAGCAGTCCATCTGAAAGGTCTGACCATTTGCTTCCCCTCAATTTCACACACTGCAAGATCTGGTAATCCAAATGCCTCCTCTCACTCATTTTCGTCCACAACACCAGCACTCTTTACCACCGACACCCAAAATTGTCGCACTGATAGAACTGACTGGAATCCTTGATCAATAGGTGACTTTCCATGAACATTTTCCTAACTCTAACCTAGGGTCCATGTTGTTCCCTTTCTCTGCTCCTTCACGTGATAACCATGTCTTCTCCGTGACCAAGAACTGTTACATGTGGAACAATCCACACACTTCTCACTTTGACCATGTGCTTCTTTTCCCCACCATTTGTATTTAAATCCACACCCTTAGTCACAACCTACCTCATGATCTCCTTTATAAATACAAGGAGTTTTTCTTTGTAGATCTATGATTAACAGTTGCCATATCCACCTTCCTCTCCGCCTTCTTTGTAGATCTCCTCCTGTAACTTCTCCCAGTTGCACTATCAAACTTTCCTACCAACATCTTCACTAACACTGTCAATGTTAACCAAAACTCCAGGCTTCTCGATAGACCTCATTCACCAAGACTTGCCTCTCTCTCATCTCTGTGATCCTTCATCCACTCCAGTTCGAAGCACTGAGCAGGGCAGCTCTACGCTTCAAGTTGTGCTCCCGATTGGCTTCAGGTTATGCCAACAACACGACCATCCATGTGTATCCGCATGAAGCCTGACCAGATGAACTAATTCCAGTGCCTAAATGCTAAAATCTGGAAATATCTGGCAAATTCCAGATTATTTCAAGGGAATGCCCTGGTAACTTAGAAGTTTACAACTATCTGGTTAAGGAGGACTATTTGGTTAACTTGTGAAATGTGTTGGGGTCCACTAAACAGGTGAAACTGCCGACAAAAGTTCACATCCTGCAATCAAACCTGGTTGAAATGCTTTGGAAAGCTTCCGCCTGTATGACAAGACAAAAATTTTAGAAAAGAAAGTTGGCCGTATGTCCAACTATTTCTTCTCAAATCCCACCATACAACCTATATACTTAAATCTATGAGAGAATAGGCTGGTAGGCAGTTGTTTGGAGTTATCGAAGCAGTAACTTCATGTACTATCAAAAGAAGACATTGATACTTCTATATATAGAGAGTTTCTCATGCAGCTTTACATTAGTACATCACTAGAAGTCCAATCTTACTTGGTCATCATCAATACTGGCAGCAAACTCAAATGGACATTGTGTGTTCCTTACTACAACTTTACCTGCCAAATGAAGTCCACATTAAAGCCACTTCAGTCTTCCACATACCATAACCTGAGATGCACCACTGGCTTCTGGTCCGCTTGTGATGACAACCAACTTCGTAGCGTCAAGTCCTCATATGGTGATGGATCTGTTGTACAAGGGTCCCTTGCTCTCGAAAGATTTTGGTTTGAGGTTGGCACTGATGGCACCATCAAGCTTCCGACAATCGCATTTGGTTGTGTTCATAAAGAAAATAGTGTTGATTTCGAAAATCTTGTACATCCTAGTCTTATTGGCCTCGAGCCAGGATCTCTTTCACTTGTTAGTCACATCGGCTTCTTTATTAACCATAAATTTGCGTACGGTCTTCCTCTCCATAGCAAGAAAAATAATGTCATCGAGTAGATCAAATTCTGTGAGGAGGTAGAGTTCTTCAGAACCCAAGAGGTTCAACAGACACCAATCGAAGCAAATGCAGCTCAAGGCACTTTCTGTACACTCACACTAGATTACTTAAATGTGGGGAACAACAGACTCAACATATAGTTTGGAGGTGCACAGATGGCAATGTGGTTGGGATATGCTGGATCAATCATGATAGACTCGGGTACCGCGCTGACTATCTTGCCAAAGATGTGTATGATCAAGTGGCAAACACGGTGGCTAATGTCACAAACCATAAACACTTCTATCATCCTAACCAAGATTATTTGTGTTATAATGTAGAGAATAATGGTGATCCAAATTAAGGATTGTGGGAGATGAGCTTTGATTCCACCAACACAGACTCGAAGCTGCCACCTTCAAATATCTTTGGATGTATAGAAGTGTGACCGCTAGCTGAGCCATTTTCGGGAATGTTTTCCAGCAGAACATGCATGTGAAATATGATTTGGCGAAGGGGCAGCTTTCTTTTGCACCAATTGAATGTACTCAGGGCTGAAGGTTTTTCGTGATGATCTACGCGGTTCTCTGTACTAGTCTATAATTGGCAGCATTGCAAGCTGCTTATGTTTTATGTCCTGATTGTCATGTGGTTGATGGTGTTATTTTTTCATGTTTAATAAATATATGTATCTTGTTTTAAAGATGCTTCCCCCCCCCGTTTAAGTTTAAAGCTTAACTTAGATATGTCCGCACGAGTATGAACATTAACTATGGCTTTAACTCGACAGTCGCTAATACTGGAAATTCTGTTGCTAATAAGTAATCGCGACGGTCAAATCTACACCAACACAAGTCCCGTTGCCCAAACGATTATCGATGAAAATGGCCATCGTGTCTTAGTTGTGTTTGTTGCCACATTAGTTGCTTTAAGTTAGCATAATGGCCATGGAATGTGCCTACACCTTATTGTAACTTTGCCAATGGAATTTTCGGTCCCATAACACAATGTGTTCTGTGACGGTTATATAAATCGCTTAACTTCACAATGTCTTTTAACTTTGCAACTAACAATGCTAACCCTCCATCAACAATGATGGTTGTTGTAGCTTGCACAGTGTACTGGCTAGCGACATATTTTCGAGTCCCTTACACATGTTTGGAACGGATTTAGTACACAGCGACATATTCTTCAGTCCCCGACACATGTATGGGATGGATTTAGTACACAACGACATATTTTCAAGTTGCTGACACATGTTTGGAACAGATTTTGGGATCACTGAAGAATATTAAACGAGTGCATGTGTAGCTAAAATTCGGAACATATAGTACCTGCTCAGCATTTAATTCATTAGAAGATTAATTTTTTTGTTAATTGAAATGCAGTTACGTTTCTTGAAATAAGAATATGGTGCTTTTATATATATTTTTTAAAAAAAGCAGTATATTATTCTTAACAAGTTCCATCTAAGAGAATTTAGAAGTCTCAGAGCAAGTTACACAAAAGACTTTTCCACCAGAAAGTTGTAAGCTTCAATAGTCTTATATGTACTCTTTTTCATAAGGCCAAACAAAGAGATCAGGTTACTCCGAGAAGAGTAGCATAACTGGTCGAGTTAAGAGTTTGGTGAGAGTCAGGTAGTCAGTTCCAATACCATGAGCATTATTCTCATGAACCATAAAGGTTGGGTGGAGCTACTCCTAAACTTAATGGAGTGACAGTAAATTCACCTGGTTTTGATGTTTCTCTAGACCCTGGGGTAAAGGGGACGAGTAGAGCTTTTGCCCCTCATGCATGAGGCGGCAGGTTCACTCCCGCTCACCCGTAACAAAGAAGGGTTTTCTCCACAAGCAAGAGGTCCACTAAAATGTCATGCATTTGAGAACAGTGTTTATAAAAGTTGCCCTGAATTAATTTAAGTCAATTTGAATTGTTTGGCAAACCTGTTTTATTCAGTGGCTGTTGCCCCGTGTTGTTATTTAATTATCTTTAAATACTTTTAAGATTTTTTATCTTCTATTTTTCACTTGTTTTTTTAAATATAGTATACTGATTTATCTTACCGACACCTGCAGGTTGTTTCACTTTGGGTTTCGGTTCTGATTCCGATTGTTATAAACATTTATTAGAAACGAATGGTCTATAGAATGGATTCATTTTCACTATTACCCAAATAAATATATATTGTTGAAGGTTCCGCACTGCATTCAATCATCAAACAAGTAATCTACTTAATTTGCTATTTATTTTAAATGTGCATTTGTCAGTGTGAATTCAAATTTTATTTTAAAATTTTATACGAACCCTATTTTGATTGTCAGGTCCATGAAATGCCTGGAAGTACAAAAAATTGAGATTGGGGCTAGAGCCTTTGGTGGAGTCATACGTGGGCTGGTGTAGGCAGTTGCCAAAATGGTCCTATCAAATTTCTTTATTTTCATTTTTACGTAAGCTTTCAACTACTTGCTTCTTTATATGCACCAGTGACCCTATAGGTATGAGATTCTTTAAATTAGTGCCCCTAAGTCCAACATTCCTAACTCTGGCTACCACTAACCATGGTTGGAGGCGGAACTAGCTGGATGATAAAATAATGAAGTTTTTGATAATTGCTTGTACTAAGTTTTTTCTTAATCATGTAATAAATATGTTACCAATTGGCAGCTTCGCCGTTGACCGTCAGTGCCGAAAACTCAAGCAGCATTGATTGAAGAAATCAACAAGTGACATCCCATGACGATGCTGGTGGCTAAAGTTCAATTTCCCCTCCTCCACCACCCTTCTCTCCTCATTCTTCTTGACTTTTATTTGAATGCCCTGAATATTCAGGAATGACCCGGCCAATCCAGTTTTCAGTCGACCTGATCGGATCATATGAAAATCCCATCAAAAGATCTGTAATGGACCACGAAGCAGGAAAGTTGCCATGATCTTCCCTAACCCATCAACTTGTAACCTCAACCTCATCTTTCGTGGCAGTACCCAAATTTTTTGACTGAACATCGCTTGAGTCACAGACCTGAGTTTGATAGTGCCCATGTGGGCACTATGATGTGACTGGAACTGAGTCTAGCTTTATCACAATATAATTTTTGACTAACTGGTATGGGTAAATATGGTGCACACCAACCCACCCTTAGCTCCGCTACGGCCCTTCTTACAACATAGTCCCCTCACAAAATGTTACAATGTCAGTTGGTGTCTAGAAATTAGTGACATAGACTGTGGATTAAATTATTTATTTAATTACCTATTTGACATTTCAATAAAGCGAGGGGCCCACTCAGCAGTTTCCCAGCAAAAAATTACCTACTTGATATCACAAGCTGTTGCTGCCGGATGGGCATCCAGACCAATTACATTATCATACTTTAACATATATGTTAGGTATGGGAAAACTATATATGTTCTAGACCCAAGGGTAAAGGGGACGAGTAGAGCTTCTGCCCCTCCTGCAAGCAGGCGGCAGGTTCACTCCCACTCACCCATAACGAAGAAGGGTTTTCTCCACAAGCAAGAGGTCCACTAAAATGTCATGCATTTGAGAACAGTGTTTGTAAAAGTTGGCCTGAATTAATTTAAGTCAATTTGAATTGTTTGGCAAACCTGTTTTATTCAGTGGCTGTTGCCGCGTGTTGTTATTTAATTATCTTTAAATACTTTCAAGATTTTTTCTTTTCTATTTTTCACTTGTTTTTTTTAAAATAGTATACTGATTTAGCTTACCGACAGCCTGCACGTTGTTTCGTTTTGGGTTTTGGTTCTGATTCCGATTGTTATAAACATTTATTAGAAACGAATGGTTTATAGAATGGATTCATTTTCACTATTACCCAAATAAATATATATTGTTGAAGGTTCCGCACTGCATTCAATCATCAAGCAAGTAATATACTTAATTTGGTATTTATTTTAAATGTGCATTTGTCAGTGTGAATTCAAATTTTATTTTAAAATTTTATACAAACCCTATTTTGATTGTCAGGACCATGAAATGAATGGAAGTACAAAAAATTGAGAATGGGGCTAGAGCCTTTGGTGGAGTCATACGTGGGCTGGTGGAGGCAGTTGCCCAAATGGTCCTATCAAATTTCTTTATTTTCATTTTTATGTAAGCTTTCAACTACTTGCTTCTTTATATGCACCAGTGACCCTATAGGTATGAGATTCTTTAAATTAGTGCCCCTAAGTCCAACATTCCCAACTCTAGCTGCCACTAACCGTGGTTGGAGGTGGAACTAGATAGATGATAAAATAATGAAGTTTCTGACAATTGATTGTACTAAGTTTTTTCTTAATCATGTAATAAATATGTTACCAATTGGCAGCTTCGCCATTGACCATCAGTGTCAAAAACTCAAGCAGCATCGATTGAAGAAGTGAACAAGCGAATCCCATGACAATGCTGGTGGCTAAACTTCAGTTTCTCCTCCTCTACCACCCTTCTCTCCTCATTCTTCTTGACTTTTATTTGAATCCCTTCAATATTCAGGAATGACCCGGCCAATCCAGTTTTCAGTCAACCTGATCGGATCATATGAAAATCCCATCAAAGGATCTGTAATGGCCCACCAAGCAGGAAAGTTGCCATGATCTTTGAGAAAATTGATTTCTCACTACATGGATAAGCTCGCCCTAACCCATCAACTTGTAACCTCAACCTCATCTTTAGTGGCAGTACCCATTTTTTTGACTGAACATCCCTTGAGTCACCGACCTGAGTTTGATAGTGCCCATGTGGGCACTATGATGTGACTGGAACTGAGTCCAGCTTTATCACAATATAATTTTTTACTAACTGGTATGGGTAAATATGGTGCACACCGACCCACCCTTAGCTCCGCTACTGCCCTTCTTACAACGTAGTCCCCTCACAAAATGTTACAATGTCAGCTGGTGTCTAGAAATTAGTGACATAGACAGTTGATTAAATTATTTATTTAATTACCTATTTGACATTTCAATATAGTGAGGGGCTCCCTCGGCAGTTTCCCAGCAACAAATTACCTACTTGATATCACAAGCAATGGCTGCCGGAAGGGCATGCAGACCAATTACATTATTATGCTTGAACATATATGTTAGGTACGGGAAAACTATATATGTTACACTTAGAACATGATAACTCGATTGCAAGATAATCTAAGCAAAGTTATCATTTGAGAGCAATGTGCTATACTAGTGCAACTAGGGTGGAAGCGCTATGCCAGTTGATGGACATTTGGCTCTACTCACATGGGCATGGGTATTATGGGAAGCCGGATTTCAGTTTTCACTCAAACTGAGACTTGAAACTGGTTATGTTTACACCCCTATGCATAAAAGATCATACATAATAAGTAAAAAATAAAAATAAATTTTTAGAAGAACAAAAAGGGTTTGTAAAAAAGTAAAAAATCCCAAAATATACACTTCTTTACAAAAAAAGTCAAAAATACCCCAACTCCTTTCTTGTTTTTCCCCTTTGGTATACATTGTGTGTACAACCTTGTGCATGTAACTCGATATTAAAATATGTTATTCTATGTTCCCAAGAAAGAGATCAGGATGGGCATTTGGCCACATAAAAGGCATATGAGAAACTTCAAATGGTAACTGGTGGGTCCGGTCCGGCCTTATACATGTAAAAACAGTATGGCTGGACCATTGATACAGGGCGCAGCCTAGTTTCTTGGATTGCTATTTTGACAAGTAAAGACTGGTCGAATACAACGAGCAGCCACTCATTTATTTCCATTATTTGGTTTGACAAGTAGCGACTGGCCGAACACAACGAGCAGCCACTCATTTACTTTCTACATTTAGTTTTCCAAAGAAAGACCAGCCTGATCCGTTCGGTGTCCTTTGACCAGACCGAGCACAAACCCTGTACTAACCGACATGAACCAATATCATTGGACATGGTAGGGGTGTAAAAAAGGAGGCCCAGGCCATCGCCGAAAAGAACTCATGGGACTAGGAATAAGATTATTTAATAAAATAAAGAACTCTGCATCTTCCCCTGCATCTAGAGTCTGTACAGTCCTTTGCTTTGCAAATGTACTTTCTTTGCTTATGTTGAGTCATGGTGTAAGCTTAGTGTTCACCTGCGTCGGAGTACCCTCCCAAAACGGCCCCAAGTGTAATATTGGGATTCCTTGTTTTGGATGGTCAACATGGGAATTCTGTAAGTAGCTTCGGCCATCCTATGTAAGTAAAGTTAAAAGCTTACTTGCTTCCCTCGTGATGTACCCATCTTGTTAAAGTGAATATATTGCGAGTTTTCTTTCCACACTCTTGTGTATTTTGTGTCTTTGTTTTCGAAGAAGCATTCAAGTACTGCGCCCACTTGAAAGAGGTGAAGGCTTGCAGCTTACTAGCGAGAGTTTGCCACCCCGCGCGGTCCGAAGAAGTCGGCCCGTGACAACTAGTATCAGAGCCCAGATTCTGCCCAATCTGGGGAAGCGATCAGAGAGTCGGTGTAGATTGTCGCGCCAACTTGCTGTTGTTGAGGAAAATGCCATGGCATCCCAATACAATCTGTGAGGTGCCAAAGGCGAGGAGCCGGCCCATGCTGTACAGACGAGCCCAGCCCATGACCAGGGAAACCTAGAAGGAACGGTGAATAGGTTGGTCGCAGATGTGGCCACCCATGAGGATGCCCTTGGCTTTGCTACCGAGACCTTTGAGGGATTCAAGGAGGAGATGAAGTTGATGCGGGAACAGATGGCCGAGTCAGTGGCCACGAACCGATCACTCTCTAACTTGGTGAAGACCTTGCAGGACGAAGTTGCTAAACTTCGGGCTTCAAATCAGAGATTGCTACGTACAAACTCAACTAGTAGTAGCCAAGGGAGGACCAGTAGGATCGACGTTCAACGTCCAGTGAAGTACAGTGGTAGCCGGGATGCGAGGGTGATCGACAACTTTCTGTTCCAAGTCGACTACTACCTGGACCTGCGGAACGTTATAAAAGAAGATCTGAAGATCAAGATCCCAACAATGTTGTTAGAGGGAGATGTTGTGGCTTGGTGGCGGCGCAAAATGTTGGACATCGAGAATGGGGATTGCACAATCAAGAGCTTCGATGACTTCCACAAATAGTTGAAGGGATACTTCACGCCTATAGGTTGGTTGGAAACCTGAAACAGATTGGTGCCTTGAGAGATTACATTCGGGCATATCAGAAGATCATGTTGGACGTGGCTATGATGCCAAAAAAAAATAAACTTAACTGGTTCATCATAGGGCTCCAATCTTGGGCCCAAGCCGACGTGGAGAGATCAAATCCTCAGATCTTAGAGCAGACATATGTGGCAGCCGAGCGCTTAGCCGACACCCAACGCAGAAGCTACATAGATACCTTCAAGTCTACAAAGGAGTCCGACCACGACGGTAAGAGGGAGGAACGACGAGACAACAAAAGTGAATCGTCGCCCCAGAAGTCCAGCAACAGAAAACCCCTCTTTCGCAAGGCACTATACGCGTGTCTGCCCAAAATGGGTGAGACCCACCGAATAGAACAATGCTGTGAGGGCTACCGAAGGCGGGACTGAAGAAGGGGAAGGATCGAGGATTGGTGCACTTCAGCTTCTCAACTCACTGCAACGTGAAGAGAAAGCCAAGGTCACAACGACGCCATCCAGGAAACTCATGTACGTTGAGATTCTGGTGAACGGAAAACCTACGATGGCTATGATAGATACGGGTGCCACGCACAATTTCGTCTTAGTTGTGGAGGCGAAGAGACTTGGCCTCACCCTTGAGAGGGGAGAGTTGCGCATGAAGGCAGTCAACTCAAAGGCAAAACCCATCCATGGAGTGGCTCGGGATGTGGTTGTGAGGATTGAGAGTTGGTCAGACAAAGCCAACTTCTCTGTGGTCCCGATGGATGATTACCAGATGATTCTCGGCATGGAGCTCCTTAGTGCAGCGAAGATGGCCCCGATGCCGCATTTGTGTAGTGTCAGCATCATGGATGAGAAGTCTCCCTGCATGTTGCCAGCGGTAACACTGAGGAAAGACAAGGGCAAGGTCGTGATGATATCTGTGCTCCAATTGAACAGAGGCCCGAAGCATGATGACGAGATGGACTTGGTGGCAACTAGGGAAGTGCCTTAAAACTCTCCTGGTTGGTCCCAGAGGCGCTTGCGCCTATCTTAGAGGAATTCGTAGGGAAGCTTTACGCAGACTGGGCAGGCATCTTTCATGGGCGATACCGAGCACGGATCAGAAACGATGAAGGGCCATTTATTGTGGTCAAGAGGATGGGGAAGCTGGCGTAGAAGTTAGATCTTCTGCTAGACTTCAAGGGGCATCCTGTGTTCCACATCCGCAACCTTCAGCCCTTCAATGCCGATGCTGAAGACCTGGAGAGAAGCCAGGCATGGTGAGAACCAACAGACTGGGCAGGCATCTTTCGTGGGCGATGCCGAGCACGGATCAGAAAGTATGAAGGTCCATTTACTGTGGTCAAGAGGATGGGGAAGCTAGCGTAGAAGTTAGATCTTCCGCTAGACTTCAAGGGGCATCCTGTGTTCCACATCCGCAACCTTCAGCCCTTCTATGCCAATGCTGAAGACCTGGAGAGAAGCCAGCCATGGTGAGAACCAATCTTGCAACGAGCTCCTTCGACCTGGAGGGCCACCAATTGACAATTGGACCAGATCCTTCGGCACAAAATCAACTACTGTGGCGAACCGAAGTGATACTTGGTCAGGTGGGTAGACGAAGACCAACCAACAATGGAGTATGGCTTCTGTTTGAAGAGAAGTCATCCAAAAGATGTTAGGGTCTACCATAAAGCTGCTAGCACAGAGGACGGCGCTTGTTTTGAAGGGGGGAGCCTGTTCCCCTGCGTCTAAAGTATGTACAGTCTTTTGCTTTGCAAATGTACTTTCTTTGCTTATGTTGAGTCATGGTGTAAGCTTAGTATTCACTTGTGTCGGAGTACCCTCCCAAAACGGCCCCAAGTGTAATATTGGGATTCTTTGTTTTGGATGGTCGCCATGGGAATTCTATAAGCAGCTTCGGCCATCCTATGTAAGTAAAGTTAAAAGCTTACTTGCTTCCCTCGTGATGTACTCATCTTGTTAAAGTGAATATATTGCGAGTTTTCTTTCCAGACTCTTGTGTATTTTGTGTCTTTGTTTTCAAAGAAGCGTTCAAGTAATCTGCGCCCACTTGAACGAACCGAAGGCTTGTGGCTTACTGGCGAGAGTTTGCCACGCCGCGCGGTCCGAAGAAGGCAGCTCGTGACACTGCATGCCAAGGCAATTATAATTTGGGCAAATATAGAGTTGTGCTAGATTTGTTAACAGAGGCAAATGTCTGATTCCTTTTACTGAAGTTGTAGATCCATTTGCCATTTGTATTTGTGTTTTAGTGATATTTTACTTGGATCGCCGGCCCTTTGCAAGTCTAAGTGATGACGATTTCTTTCATACATGGTTATGGTTATGTATCTTCTGGTGAAAGATTTGGATCATTCCCAATGAAGTCTTCTTTGCTAATGCACGTTTTAATTTCCACCATTTATTGCAAACCTTCTGAAGGGAGATTTTTAGCTATCGTGAAGGCTTTCTGGCTGTTGGATTGGTTCCTCACTTCTTCTATACTGCTTGTTCTCTATTTCCTTTTGTTTTTCCATTACTCTTTAGTTTCCATTAATACAAGCTCTCTCTCTCTCTCTCTCTCTCCTGTGTGTGCCTGTGAATATATATATTTATACATATAAGATCATAAAAAAACATACCACTTAGGTAAGGGAATGAAGCCAGGCCTATTAATTTTTTTTTTCGTAATTTAGCAGTATCTTCAAATATATTTGTTGATAAACATACATTAAGTTAGTTATTATTTATTTTATTAATATACCATAATAATTAAAAAAGAAATGGATCTTATAACATTAAAATTTTAATAGTAGAAAAAAACCTTCTTTTTATAAAAGTAATTTAAACTTGAACATTATTTAGATTAAATTAGTGTTTATAATGAACAAATTAGGAGATTCACATTTCGTTCAAAACACTTTTTAACACAAATAGAAGAGATCTGTTGGTTTTTCTTTGTGACAGAAGTAGTGCGGGTGTGTGTGTGTGTGTATATATATATATAATTTTCATTGACATTGCTATCTCTTGTATAAGGACCGCGGTGTAGGTACTGTGAATAGCATTAAAATAGGGAAGGAGAAGTTGGTCGATCAAACCAAGGCATCTTTCAGATGTGGTTTCATTAGCATATCAGTCTTCTATATGCTTTTGTGGTGATGCTGATCTGTTTTGAAGTAGATGATATTTCTGAGGGACTTCCTACATAAAAAAGGACCAAAAGTTGTGGAAACTCATTCTTCTGCTTGAAGAGTCATATTTAGCACTTGTTGAATCATAATCAAAAGACAGTCAATTGCCTCTGACGTAACAGATTTCGATTTTTCTTGTTGTCATGGTATTCATAATTCATGTTCTTCCATAGCCACCATATTGCCATGGGAACGCAATCTTCCAACTTCACATAAGTATTTTGATTCAAGCCTTTTTATTCCACCTCCACGTCTGCGTCTCTGCCACCAAGTCTAGAACTGTAATATCTACGATGATAGAACTGTCATATCATGTAAACTAATGGTTCCTATTCAACAGGGTGGTTCCTCTCTTTTTTGACTTGTCTACCATGGAAAGTGAAAATGTGGTGGAAGAAAGAAACAAAGAAACAGCTCCATGCCATTTGAGTTCTCTTGCATGTATAGAGATAGGGAGAGAGAGGAACAGAGGAAGAGAATTTTAAATAGTAGTCCGCACTGGCGAGTGGGAGAAAGAGATGAGCTTACGGGTGTCCCCAAGTAATTTTATAGGAAATAAGTAGTTTTATAGGAAATGAAACATGGATTAAACAATGCACCAACTTGTTAAGCCCAAAGAAAAAAGACACAAAAATACAATTGGCCTCATAGATGGCTCATTTTTTGAAATTATTGGGTTGTACAAAAGAGTAAATTGATATGGTAGAAACTTTTGGTAAAATGGATTTAGGTTAAGGATTCATGACTTACCCATTGAGTGACTTTGGCACCAGATATATCCAAAATGAGTACTACCATGTCCAGATTCAATAGATATGTTGTTATTCCAGGATTCCTTCTCCATTTAAGGGAAGGTCTATGGTAAAGAAAATCCAATGGCTTTTTGGTCCGCCTTCTGAAATTGTAAACAAAAGCAAGACCAAGAAACATACCAATATGGTTAATGATTAAAATAACTTTAATTCACATTAAAAAAAATTATAAAGACAAAATTGAAAATAGAAAAAAGTAAAAAGACTAACGAGAATATTTTTAATAAATTACCAAAATATTCTTCTCTCCTTTGATGGACACATAACTTTCTATTGTTAAGTATTGGTAATTACATAAACTTTAAAAGCATTTTATTTTTATATTAATATTTTTGAACAAATTTTCTCATTCTTTAAAAGTTGAAAAATTTATACCTAGTGTCCTTTATCTAGAATTTTGATCTTCTGTCTGGGCTCCTAACCCCCTATGCCGAAGATGATTGAATAAAGCAGATAAGTGGGATTGCTGCTGGCTGCCCATAGGTCTGATATGTAGACCAGCAAGCGCAAAATATTGCAGAAAAAGCTTTCTCTTAATGGGTTCACTCATTTACATGGAAGTCAAGGTTGGCACCTGCTTGACTTTGTGCTTCATCACATCTTGCCAAGGTCAGCTTGTTCTTTCAACATCAACCACGAGTCAAAGCTGACAAACGTCCGAAACCCGGAGCCATGTGTAGGGGCCAGCTGCAATCATAAAGGCCATGGAGGCTCAATTGTCGGTAAATGATCGCCATGATCCAGACCTGACTAACATTCAGTCGACCTTATTTTTTGTGTTAAGACTGAACCGATTAAAAAAATAAGAACACTCTATAAATATCTTCCCTAGCATCGGGTGAGCAAGAGGGGTGTTTCACACTATCGCTCAACGAGATGGCCGAAACCTTAGCCTTAGCTCCATTTCCCTAGAACCTATTCTGTATCAGGTGTCCCACAATTGCAGGTTCATTCAAATTCAACAGAATCAGTTTCTATGATGGTAAATCATAAAAAAATGTACTTGTTTCAGCATGGGTAATAATTGTGCAAAGGTCATCTGTAGACAAAGATAATGTCTGTTACTTGTACGGTCAGGTTAGACATCTTACCAGATAGAAAGCACATTGGAAGCATCAAACAAAGCAATGCTAGAGGGAATATATATATATATATATATATGTGTGTGTGTGTGTGTGTGTGTATGTGTGTGTGTGTATTGAAATCACAGCTGTTTCTATGCTCGGATGGTCATTTTGTGTGGTTAAAAATGGCCATAAAAGTTGTATTCCATCACTGAAAACCATGGTCAAGCAATTGATCATTGCATTTGCATCTTTTGCAACGGTTTTTATCAACACCAACCAAAAAAATAACCATCCAGCCATAGAGGTTCGTCTTAATTGGACACAAAGGCCAGTTCAAAGAGACCAAAATAGGCCAACTTTTATTTGAATCCCTTGAATATTCAGAAATGATCTCGCCAATCCATTGTTAATCACCCATTTTAATCGTTAAACATGTTTAAAGTATGATGACATTCCTCTATTTTCCAGTCAACCATCTAGAATAGATGGATCATATGAATTACATTATTATACAAGAATTTGTTTTAGGTACTGGAAAACTATATATTTTAAAGTTAGAACATGATAACTTCTCAACTTGATTGCAAGATAATCTAAGCAAGGTTATAATCAATCACCAAAATTTAGAGTTCATCAATAACTTATGGAGTTTGGTGCATTTTGGATGGAGAGTATATGCTTCATGCCTTCCAACTAATTAGAGTCCAAAAATTACCAAAATGGTTTTCAGCGACAGAACAAGCTAAAGAAAAATAGAACCCTAAAGGGGTAATGGCAAATCCAAAAATTTCTGGCTATGGGGCAGTATAAGTTTAATTTTCAACTTTAAGTTATATAAAATGTTTTAAAAACTAGTATCAATGACTAGTAAGGGAAATTGCTTACAATATCCGCAATGTCACTCCAATATTGTTAAAGAGTCGTTTGATAGCAGGGACACTCGTAAAATTTTCAAAATAAGAACAACCCCTAAGTAGGTAGACGGAAAGGGGGATGCTTAGCAGAAGTCTAACCGAGCGCGAGTGATTTGGTGCTACATTTCTATACTGCAACTGGAGTTGAAGCACTATACTAGTTGATGGATATTTGGCCCCACTCACAGGCATCGATGCAGCCGTGGGCTTGAGGGTAAGGGGCAGAGGAAGCTTCTGGCTTTCACTAAGATTGTGGGGTGACCTCCTGCTCATCTAAAATTAGAGTCCTACATACGTTATGTTATCTTTTAGGAAAGGGGTCGGCACAAGTTTATTTGTAAAATATTAAACTTTGCCAATTGTTATTTCATCATTCAGGCGAACAACCTGGTATGATTCAAATACGTTGATTCAAACCAATTTTCACAGACAAAATGAACAAAATATATTATAAAATAGATGAAAAGAAATCCCCAAATTATGAATAACAGCACACAAACAATAATATGTAGAAGCAAAAAAGAGAAGGAGAATGATGTCAAAAGATGACTACACGCTATTATAGATAGCCTGGCCCGAGAGAATGGCCACGAACAAACAAACGGTTGACCGCTCTTTTAGGGCGTGTTTGATGGTTTGGAATTTTGGTTTAAGAATGAAATGCAAGTCCAACTTCAACTCAAACATGAAAACTTTTACAGTCTTGAGAGTGGTTAAACATCACTCAATGCAAGACTTTGATAACATAAAATATTGTTAGTAGCCATGTAACGCCAGCCAATTACTGGCCATATTCAGATTCACCCACTTAACGGTTGAGAGAAAGATGAAGAAAAAAAAAGTATAAACTAATACTAGATGACAAAAATACCCATTACTTTTTTCTTTAGTTTTCTCTCGTCCATTCAATATAATGAATCAAATAGTCCTTATGAACGAGCAGAGCAACATTGAATAATCAGACTGCTTTTTTTGCACCAACTGAATGTACACAGGGCTAAGGTCCAGCCATGAAAAAAGTCCAACACGTAGAAATGAATTGTTTATCATAGGAACAAAAGTTCTAGACTTTGTCACCTATAATAAGGGTTTTATTTGGTCATATTGTGTGTTTCTGGTTATTCACGTTCAACTTTGTTGGAATCTAAAAGTTAGAATTTTAGAAATGACACGTTTTGTATATCTTTCATTATCTTTTCTCTTAGTCTGACCACATTGATCGTTTTGAGGTTTTTTTCTGTGTGAAACTGACAAGTCTTATAATAATCCATGTTAATTCTTTTCAAATACGAGGTTGATGTTTTATTTTATTTGACATCAAAGGTGGTGTTGCAAGGAACAATAGAGGGCATCTTAGATTATCTTGTAAGGGCAGTGTGGATACATATAAGGTAGTTTGGCGGTATTTGCTACACTTTTTTTACACACGAGTCCTAATTTTACATTTGGTTTCTTCAGAGTTATCAAAGACTCAAAGGTGACATATTATTTGAAGTGATAATGTCGTACACATTTACATTAATTCTCTATTTGTTTATGTATTACATATAGCTGTTTTCTACGTATTTATATCTATCTTCGAATGCATGTTTATTTATATTTTTATACACAAGCTGTCTTGCATATGCAATGGTGGTCATCCTCCATAATGTCTCTACCATCTTTTACGAGTCACTTTTCTAATAGTGTGTCTTGTAAGTAATAGCTAAGTCAAAGAGATATCAGTGTTTTTAGTAGGTGCAGCTACAAAGCATTCTACATTTCAAGCATGCATTTGTACCATAGCTTCTGCTCGTTTTGTTTTGGATATTCTTTTGTTGATTAATTCCTCTGGGTCTTTGAAAATGGGTGCAGTAGATTACGGCTAACCTATGTAATCTTATAACTCTCTCTAATGATCTATATTCAGCCATTCAATATGGTTTCAAATCTGATATTTGGTCTCTTCTCTCTCTCATTTTTTCCATGATGGCCAATATTTTTGTATGATAATTGTACTAATCTTTTTAGTATAATTTTGGATATGGTTTGCAAATTGCTTATATGAGATGGCTGCACATCGCCCAGCATTCAAAGCTTTTGTAAGACCTACTTTCTTTGATCCATTCCACATACTTTGTATGCATGAATATATTATTTGGAAATCAATACAATCTACTTATTTGTTAAGAATTTTATGACTTTGTACTTTTTGATATGCACCTTATACAGAAGAACTTCAAGGCCTTCCTCCTGAACACATGGGTAAGATGATTATTTAGTCTCATTACTAGTAGCACTGGGATGGATGTAAAATTCCTCTTTGCCATGTGTGCCCTAATTGCTGCTCATGGAGCGTCCAAGATCTTTAGGGCTTATAGCCTTTATACTATCTATTGCCTTCTTGCTATTTTAGTAACCTTACATGGTCTACTTAATCCTTTCTCTCGATCTTATCTTGGTATATCTTCTATTGGGTTAATGCTGATTTTATTTCTAGAGTGTTGTTACAGGTGGCCAATGCACTCAAAAATAGAATGTATTGGTGAAATTATAAATATAATTCTTAAGACTGATGGCACACCTATAGCTATTGGAAACAAGTTACATGTCACAGTTGTAATCTACTTACTAAGTATAGTTGTTGAAACACATAGTTGCTGTTTGAGACATGGTGCATTTGCAAAGAGCTGCCACTCTTTAATGTAACAATATATATTCTCATGATTTGGTTTGTAAACTACTTTGCTTCTAATATCTTAAGACTGCAACAGCTTGAATTTCCGAATTTCCTCCTTTTCTTTGTAGTTTCATCAGTATCAAGTCAATTTTAGTCGGAACTTGCATTTGTCCCTTGATGGCATGAAGCTGGTTTTGACTTAGTTGATCATGAGTTAATTTCTCTTCTACAGAAGATCTGAGTCATCTCATCAGATGTGAACTAGATGGTTCAGCAAGGAGCGGAGAATTAATCAAGATCTAGACTCGTTGGGCATAATTGATTCACAGAAGCTTGTCCTTTCAAAGGTGCATGCTAGATTAGTTTCTTCCTCTTGTATAAGCTTGTCCTATCGATTGAGGCTGGTTAGTTTCTTTGTGCTGAAAACTGATCTATTCTTTCATCTTGAAATCAAGAAGCTTACTGCCCACCCAATATTGTTGAAGGAAACCCATGCTTTGATTACATCAAATGCATCATTTTTCCATGGCTGGGAAGTTTGAAGTAGAATGGGAGGAATGGTGGAAACAAGTAAATTTTAACGATTCTTTCTTTTATAAATGCATTCTTAATTCAGACTTGATAGGGATGTCTAATCTGAATCTGTCGTTATCCACCTAAATTTTCATATTTACATTGTTTTGTCAAGTTTTCTCAACATGGGCATGTCATTATATAAAAGCTGGGAATGACCAGTACATGCACTTCTAAAATGGAGGCAGGTGATCTGAGGCTAGCGAAACGTTTTTGGCAACACTGGAAAGGGCAAGGACGAGTATTGGTCTTTTGCGAGTTGGCAATAAACTTATTTGCAACGACAAAAGGCGTTGCCAAGAGCTTGTCTTTATTGTTGTGGTTGTATTTGTTTCACCAGGGACCAGATCAGGTCGAGACTACCCCCCGTCCGACCTTAAATCTATCATTGTTAATATACGTGGATTTAAGATCCATGCTACATAAATCTCTAGTTTGTTTAAGCTGAGGATCTTTTAAAGCATACCTTTTAATGCTATACATCAAACTATCAAACACAACTTAATGTACAAAGGAGGATCGAATCGATCTCTCAAACCACCCGGACATAAGAACACCACCACAATTTTCTTTGTCACTTTCGATGCAAACTCTGCTGGGAGTTAGGCTGCCATCCCTTTTAGTAGAAAGAATAAGTAATGAATCTACATCAAAGAGTAACTTTATCAATATTACTTGAACATCCCCAGAAAGAATAAGTAATGAATCTACATCAAATAGTAACTTTGTCAATATTACTTGAACATCCCCTTCCTGACGATCGGGGTGCTCAAGCACTATTTTCTTTGTCTTTGTATGTTTTTTTTATCAATATTCTATTGATAATGATTTTGTTTTTTTCAACTTCAGCAGTACATTATAATAACCTTCGTACATGTTTGCAAAATAATATACTTTGTTATTTTTTTGAAATTTATATCTATCAGTTTGGTCTAATTTTATGAAAATGTTTTTGACGATGATTAATTTGCAGGGCCGGGGAAAAGAAAATGTGGATGAAGTTGGTGCTATGACTATCAAAGCTAGAGGTAGCTAGATGACAAAATCATGAAATATCTGATAATTAATTGTTATAATTCTTTTTCTAAATCTTAAACGAAAAAAATATGGGTCAAATGACTGACAAATTGATAAAGTTCTTATTTGGTAATTAATGATAGCTGGGCCCAATAGCATTCGGCCGACCTTGTATTTTGCGTTAAGACATAACCAATTAAAATTAAAATATAGAGATCTTCCCTAGTTATAGAGCCTGTTCTGTATAAGGTCACCCACAATTTCAGGTTCATTCAAATTCAAATGAATCATCTTGTGTCATGGAAAGTCCCGTGGAGCCACATGATGGCTGGTGCCGCACAAACTTTAGTTATGTTCATGTTAATAACTTCATACATTTCAGGCAGCTACTTCTGCAGTAGAGTGGCTATCTTGTTATTTTGTATAATTAAAAACTGCTTTCAAAAGACCGTGCTCAAACAACTGGTCAATGCAAATGCACTGTGATGGTTTTTATCCACACAAAACAATTTGTACTTGTAAGTTTTAGTTACCAGAAATTAATTGGATCGGTTCGACTTAATTGGATGCAAGGGCCAGTTAAAGGAGAAAAAATTCGGCTGACTTTTCTTTGAATCCCAGGAATGACTTTTCTTAAACGACAATGACATGCTTTCAGTTTCCAGTCGACCTGGTCGGATCGAGAGCAATGTGCTATACTAGCGCAAGGATGGAGCTTGGAAGCACTATGTATGCCAGTTGAAGGACATTTGACTCTACTCACATGGGCATGGGCATTATGGAAAGCCGGATCTAAAATTAGTGTCTTATATGGTCTTATGCATGAAAATTATGCATATGGGTGCTTAATAACCAAAATAACATGTCTAAGTAAAAAAAAAGACTTTTAGAAGTAAAAAAAGGGGTTATGAAAAAGTAAATATTCGAAAATATACACTTCTTTATAAAAAAAAATGCTCCAACCCTGCACCGACCTACACGATCCAATATCATTGGACATGCGTGGGGGTGTAAATTAGGAGGCCCAGGCAATCGCCGAAAAGAACTCATGGGATTAGGAATAAGATTATTTAATAAAATATAGAACTCTGCATGCCAATTATAATTTGATCAAATATCGGGCCGATAACAAACTGGTACGGTTCAAATAGGTTGATTTGAACCAATTTTCACAGATAAAATGAAAAAAAATTATAAAATGGATGACAAAAAATCACCAAATTACAAATTAAGAACAGCAAGAAATGACAATATAAGCAAAAAGAGGAGTGAGAAAGACAAAGGATGTCTAGATGGCTATGAGGTAACAACAACCAAAACGTCAACCCCTCTTCTGAGGACAGGAGTTCAACTTCAAAAATATAGAGAGAACAAGCCCCAGCCCTGACGTCAAGATTGTTCCAGCTAAGTTTTGATTCTTTTAACCTAGCAGAGGGTTCGCCACCACCAAAAATTTTTCAGTTAATAATATTTGTGGGTCTTTCATGTGAAACCAAGTCCTTCTCAACCCAGTGCGTGACTTTTGTTAATATAGGATATTGCTAGTGGCCATACAATGCCTGCTAATAAAACAGACTTCATCCATTTTTCTTGAGAAAGAACACCCAACTCATCCATCATTTGTCATCTTTTAAAAGGTGAAAGTATCTGAAAATAAAGTTGTAAACAGCAGAAGCCAGGCCCCATACATTGCCTGGACCAAGTTGAAGCAATATTGGCTTTTTATTTAAGATTCAGGAAATGATGGTCCAGTCATCTTTGCATAATTGCATGTCTCACATACTGGAAAATTGTAGATGAGCTTAAGAAACACAGTTTTGAGAATTAGATCAGACAAATGTCCCAACCTATAGTGCCATAGGAGTGATTCTTCATTCTTCTTGTCAGCTGGAAATGCCTTGTTTGTGTTCAAGTTAATGTAGTAGATAGAGCCCATCTCTCTCATAATAATCACCAAGCCTCTTCCGGGGTTTCTGGTCCAGCAGAATGACTTTCTTCTTGGAGAAAATATTCAGAAATTACTGTAACATACTGCTGTCCTAGATTTGTTAACAATGATAAGATCTATGGAACGGATACAATCAGGATCAGTTACAAAGGATAGGGTACGGTTTCCAAAACTCAAGAGCTATCCAAAACTGACCAATCTTCTCTAAATGAGAAAAAAATCATTACCCCTATCTTCTCTTATTATTCTGCCCAAATCTGTCCTGTAAACCAAGTTCCTAAAATCAAGGATCTAAATTGTAGAAAGTGACTTTAAATATTTGTGCCCTCTCTGTGTGGTTATAGAATAGAAGAGAGAGTCTTTTTGTGGATGTAGGTTGATTTTAGTCGAACCACGTTACACCTGAGTGTTCAACTTTTCTTTTAACTTGGTCTTTCGTATCCTGCATCTTTCTAGAGCCACTCTTCACCTGTCTGGTGCACAACCATTGTTTGATGCCGGCACCATCATTTTCCAGCCACTCTCTCTGCTGTGTCCCCTGTTGCGTCTCCTGTTCCCATTCCTACATCCACAGTTTTTTGCGTAACAAGGCAAACCACAAAGGAGCATGCGGTTTCATGCTCTTTTTTTTTTTGTGGTGAGCAAGTGAAAGCCACCACGGCCTTCACCAAGGAGTGTGCTGCATCTTGTCTTCACCGAGGAGCGGGCTGTTTCACCGATGAGTGTGCTGCTCCTTTTAGTGTTTGAACAAGGGTCTGGCACCGAGCGTGTTGTTTCCTGCCTTCACTGAGGCACGTGCCTTCCTTTTGGAGTGTGTGGTTCCCTGCCTTCAGCGAGGCACGTGCCTCCTTTTTTGTCTAAGGAAGGCCACGCTCTTTCCAGCCTTCACCGAGGAGCACGCTGTTGACTTCTTTTTCTGTTTCTCAACAAGGGAAGGTCACGCTGTTTCCAAACCTCACCAAGGGGCACGCTCTTTCCTTTTGAGTTCACCTATTCACCGAGGAGCGTGCTTACAAGGGAGTGCCACTGAGGCCTATCTGCCCCTTCAGTCGTCCCATCCGCCTCCTCAGTCGCCTTTTTTTGTTTATCAGACTCAAATCGTATTGACTATGCTCATCGGCTGTTGATTGAACGAGGGAGAAATTTATAGTATAATATGGCTGCATTGTCCTCTTCTAACGCTCCTCGCACTCCTACTCCACCAGGTACACAATGGAATGCTTTCTCAAGTTTGGTTTCAGTCAAGCTTGATCGATCAAATTACCTTCTTTGGCGTTCTCAAATTGAAAGTGTTATGAAAAGTTTAAATTTGATCAAATATGTTAATGGAAAATGTTCTGCTCCACCTGAATTTCTTGATGAAGCACACACACAAGAAAATACTGGTTATGATTTATGGTATCGTGAAGACCATCTTGTGCTAAGTTGGATCAAAGTCACTGTGACTAAACCAGTCATGTCACAACTGGTTCGTGTTGGCATGGCTATAGATGCTTGGTGCATCCTTGAAAAACAGTATGCCTCACAAAATAATCTTCGTATTATTCAGTTGAAAAGAGAATTACAAAACATAAAAAAGGGAGGAATGTCTATGACTGAATACCTTCAACATATTAGTTTCTTACATGATTCTCGTAGCAGAGTGCAACTCTTTGTCTCAGATACAGACCTTGTTCTCTATACCTTGAATGGACTGAATTCTGAATATGAATCTTTTATTACCACGGTTGCTGCATTCAAAGATCTGCCTTTGTGGTCTGAATTATGTGATATGTTAATTACTCAAGAGCGACGACTTGGAATCCTTTCTTCATCCAAGATGACTTAGGTTGAAGCCACTGCCACTGCCTTTATTGCTGAACAAGGGCATGGGCGTGCTTTTATTACTGACCAAGGTGTGGGCATGCTTTATTACTGACCAAGGGTGTGGGCGTGCTTTTATTACTGACCAAGGTCGTGGGCGTGGCAACTATAATGGTGGTAGGGGAAGAGGCCGTAATGGTGGAAGAGGAAAGTATGGAAAAAATAATAACACTAACTAGTCTAGCCAACGAGTAACTTGTCAATATTTTGTCTGAAGAAATCATACAGCTCGACAATGTTATGATATTCCAAAAGCATTTATGGCCACGACATTCAACATGGGAAAATCTGATAATGCATCTAGTAGCCGAGAAAATGTCAGCAATACTCAAGACTCAGTCTGGTATCCTGACACAGGTGCCTCCCACCATGTGACAAATTCAGAACAAGATATGCAAGGTAAAGTTCCCTATCATGGTTCTAATTCTATTATAGTTGGCAATGGTAGTAAGATGCAAATTAAAAATATAGGGAACGTGTACCTACCTAGCAAGACATCATCTTTTGTTTTGAAAAATGTGTTGCATGCTCCTAAAGCACACAAGAATCTTATGTCAGTAGCAAGGTTTACCAAAGACAACCAATGCTCTATTGAATTTTCCTCTAATGGTTTTATTGTTAAGAATATGCAGACGGGCAAGATTCTTCACAGGGCTGCTTGAGAAAGGAGGACTCTATAGGTGGACGAGAGAAAGGAAGGACTCTACTAGCAATCCTATCAGTATTGGAGATGACGATCAATAAAAGACTGCAAATACTTCTTTGGTTGTTCTTAAAATTCTCTTCCTCTGTTCCTCTCTCTCTCTATCTCTATACATGCAAGAGAACTCAAATGGCATGGAGTTGTTTCTTTGTTTCTTTCTCCCACCACATTTTCACTTTCAGTGGTAGACAAGTCAAAAAAGAGAGGAACCACCCTGTTGAATAGGAACCATTAGTTTACATGATATGACAGTTCTATCATCATTGATATTATAGTTCCAGACTTGGTGGCAGAGGCGCAGATGTGGAGGTGGAATAAAAAGGCTTGAATCAAAATACTTATGTGAAGTTGGAAGATTGTGTTTCCATGGCAATATGGTGGCTATGGAAGAACATGAATTATGAATACCATGACAACAAGAAAAATCGAAATCTGTTACATCAGAGGCAATTGACTGTCTTTTTATTATGATTCAACAAGTGCTAAATATGACTCTTCAAGCAGAAGAATGAGTTTCCACAACTTTTGGTCCTTTTTTATGTAGGAAGTCCCTTAGAAATATCATCTAGTTCAAAACAGATCAGCATCACCACAAAAGCATATAGAAGACTGATATGCTAATGAAACCACATCTGAAAGATGCCTTGGTTTGATCGACCAACTTCCCTTCCCTATTTTAATGCTATTCATAGTACCTACACCGCGGTCCTTATACAAGAGATAGCAATGTCATTGAAAATTATATATATATACACACACACACACACACACACACACCCGCACTACTTCTGTCACAAAGAAAAACCAACAGATCTCTTATATTTGTGTTAAAAATTGTTTTGAACGAAATGTGAATCTCCTAATTTGTTCATTATAAACACCAATTTAATCTAAATAATGTTCAAGTTCAAATTACTTTTATAAAAAGAAGTGTTTTTTTCTACTATTAAAATTTTAATGTTATAAGAGCCATTTCTTTTTTAATTGTTATGGTATATTAATAAAATAAATAATAACTAACTTAATGTATGTTTATCAACAAATATATTTGAAGATACTGCTAAATTACGAAAAAAAAATTTAATAGGCCTGGCTTCATTCCCTCACCTAAGTGGTATGTTTTTTATGATCTTATATGTATAAATATATATATTCACAGGCAGACACAGGAGAGAGAGAGAGAGAGAGAGAGAGAGAGAGAGCTTGTATTAAATGAAACTAAAGAGTAATGGAAAAACAAAAGGAAATAGAGAACAAGCAGTATAGAAGAAGTGAGGAACCAATCCGACAGCCAGAAAGCCTTCCGATAGCTAAAAATCTCCCTTCAGAAGGTTTGCAATAAATGGTGGAAATTAAAACGTGTATTAGCAAAGAAGACTTCATTGGGAATGATCCAAATCTTTCACCAGAAGATACATAACCATGACCATGTATGAAAGAAATTGTCATCACTTATACTTGCAAAGGGCCGGCGATCCAAGTAAAAGATCACTAAAACACAAATACAAATGGCAAGTGGATCTACAACTTCAGTAAAAGGAATCAGACATTTGCCTCTGTTAACAAATCTAGCACAGCTCTATACTTGCTCAAATTATAATTGCCTTGGCATCCAGTGTCACGGGCCGACTTCTTCGGACCGCGCGGCGTGGCAAACTCTCTCCAGTAAGCCGCAAGTCTTCGCTTCATTCAAGTGGGCAATCACTTGAACGCTTCTTCGAAAACAAAGACACAAAGTACACAAGAGTCTGGAAAGAAAACTCGCAATATATTCACTTTAAGAAGATGAGTACATCATGAGGGAAGCAAGTAAGCTTTTAACTTTACTTACATAGGATGGCTGAAGCCGCTTATAGAATTCCTATGGCGACCATCCAAAATAAGGAATCCCAATATTACACTTGGGGCCGTTTTGGGAGGGTACTCCGACACAAGTGAACACTAAGCTTACACCATAATTCAACATAAGCAAAGAAAGTACATTTGCAAAGCAAAGGACTGTACATACTTTAGACGCAGGGGAAAAGGCTCCCCCCTTCAAAACAAGCGTCGTCCTCTGCGCTAGCAGCTTCATGGTAGACCCTAACATCTTCTGGATGACTTCGCTTCAAAAAGAAGCCATACTCCATTGTTGGCTGGTCTTTGTCTACCCACTTGACCAAGTATCGCTTCGGTTCGCCACGATAGTTGATTTTGTGCCGAAGGATGTGGTCCACCTATCAATTGGTGGTCCTCCGGGTCGAAGGAGCTCCTTGCAAGATTGGTTCTCACCATGGCTGGCTTCTCTTCGGATCTTCAGCATCGGCATAGAAGGGATGAAGGTTGCAGATGTGGAACACAGGATGCCCCTTGAAGTCTAGCAGAAGATCTAACTTGTACGCCAGCTTCCCCATCCTCTTGACCACAGTAAATGGCCCTTCATACTTTCTGATCCGTGCTCGGCATCACCCACGAAAGATGCCTACCCAGTCTGCGTAAAGCTTCACAAGGACTTGGGTGCCCGCTCGAAATTCCATCGACCCTCGTCCTTGATCTGCATGTTTCTTCAATTCTGTAGGGGCATGGCCCACTTTATGCCGAGGTGGCAGCCATCTAGGGAGCTTCACAGGCATTGTCCCTACGAATTCCTCTAAGATAGCGCAAGCGCCTCTGGGACCAAACCAGGAGAGTTTTTAGGCACTTCCCTGGTTGCCACCAAGTCCATCTCGTCGCCATGCTTCGGGCCTCTGTTCAATTGGAGCGCAGATATCATCGCGTCCTTGCCCTTGTCTTTCCTCAGTGTTACCGCTGACAACATGCAGGGAGACTTCTCATCCATAATGCTGACACTATGCAAATGCGGCATCGGGACCATCTTCGCTGCACTAAGGAGCTCCATGCCGAGAATCATCTGGTAATCGTCCATCGGGACCACGAAGAAGTTGGCTTTCTCTGACCAACTCTCAATCTTCACAACTACATCTCGGGCCACTCCGTGGATGGGCTTTGCCTTTGAGTTGACTGCCTTCATGCGCAACTCTCCTCTCTCAAGGGTGAGGCCTAGTCTCCTCACCTCCACAACTAAGACGAAATTGTGCGGGGCACCCGTATCTATCATAGCCATCGTAGGCTTTCCGTTCACCAGAATTTCAACGTACATGAGTTCCCTGGAAGGCGTCGTTGTGACCTTGGCTTTCTCTTCACGTTGCAGTGAGTTGAGAAGCTGAAGTGCACCAATCCTCGATCCTTCCCCTTCTTCAGTCCTGCCTTCGGTAGCCCTCACAGCATTGGCCTATTCGGTGGGTCTCACCCATTTTGGGCAGACACACGTATAGTGCCTTCCTCCGCAAACCCAACAAGTCACTTCTCTTGGTGGCCCATTGTTGTCCTTGCGAAAGAGGGGTTTTCTGTCGGTGGGCTTCTGGGGCGATGATTCCCTTCTGTTGTCTCGTCGTTCCTCCCTCTTACCGTCGTGGTCGGACTCCTTCGTAGACTTGAAGGTATCTATGTAGCTTCTGCGTCGGGTGTCGGCCAAGCGCTCGGCTGCCACATATGCCTGCTCTAAGCTCTCAGGATTTGATCTCTCCACGTCGGCTTGGGCCCAAGATTGGAGCCCTATGATGAACCAGTTAAGTTTATCTTTTTGTGGCATCATAGGCACATCCAACATGATCTTCTGATATGCCCGAATGTAATCTCTCAAGGCACCAGTCTGTTTCAGGTTTGCAGCCAACCTATAGGCTTGCCTTTCAGCATTCACGGGCATGAAGTATCCCTTCAACTGTTTGCAGAAGTCGTCGAAGATCCTGATTGTGTAGTCCCCATTCTCGATGTCCAACATTTTGCGCCTCCACCAAGCCACAGCATCTCCCTCTAACAACATTGTTGGGGTCTTGATATTCAGATATTCTTCTATGACGTTCTGCAGGTCCAGGTAGTAGTCGACTTGGAACAGAAAGTTGTTGATCACCCTCGCATCTTGGCTACCACTGTACTTCACTGGACGTTGAACATCGATCCTACTGGTCCTCCCTTGGCTACTACTCGCTGAGTTCGTATGTAGCAGTCTCTGATTTGAAGCCCAAAGTTTAGCAACTTCATCCTGCAACGTCTTCACCAAGTTAGAGAGTGATCGGTTCATGGCCACTGACTCGGCCATCTGTTCCCGCATCAACTTCATCTCCTCCTTGAATCCCTCAAAGGTCTCGGTAGCAAAGCTGAGGGCTTCCTCATGGGTGGCCACATCTGCGACCAACCTATTCACCGTTCCTTCTAGGTTTCGCTGGTCATGGGCTGGGCTCGTCTCTACTAGATGGGCCGGCTCCTTGCCTTTGGCACCTCATAGATTGTATTGGGATGCCATGACATTTTCCTCAACAACAGCCAGTTGGCGCGACAATCTACACCGACTCTCTGATCACTTTCCCAGATTGGGCAGAATCTGGGCTCTGATACTAGTTGTCACGGGCCGACTTCTTCAGACCGCACGGTGTGGCATACTCTCGCTAGTAAGCCGCAAGCCTTCACCTCATTCAAGTGGGCGCAAATTACTTGAACGCTTCTTTGAAAACAAAGACACAAAATACACAAGAGTATGGAAAGAAAACTCGCAATATATTCACTTTAACAAGATAAGTACATCATGAGGGAAGCAAGTAAGCTTTTAACTTTACTTACATAGGATGGCCGAAGCCGCTTACAGAATTCCCATGCCGACCATCCAAAACAAGGAATCCCAATATTACACTTGGTGCCGTTTTGGGAGGGTACTCCGACACAGGTGAACACTAAGCTTACACCATGACTCAACATAAGCAAAGAAAGTACATTTGCAAAGCAAGAGACTGTACAGACTCTAGATGCAGGGGAACATGCAGAGTTCTTTATTTTATTAAATAATCATATTCCTAGTCCCATGAGTTCTTTTCGGCGATGGCCTAGGCCTCCTTTTTTACACCCCTACCATGTCTAATGATATTGGTTCATGTCGGTCAGTACAGGGTTTGTGCCCGGTCCGGTCAAAGGACACCGAATGGATCAGGCTGGTCTTTCTTTGGAAAACTAATTGTGGAAAGTAAATGAGTGGCTGCTCGTTGTGTTCAGCCAGTCGCTACTTGTCAAACCAAATAATGGAAATAAATGAGTGGCTGCTGGTTGTGTTCGACCAGTCTTTACTTGTCAAAATAGCAATCCAAGAAACTAGGCTGCGCCATTTATCAATGCTCCAGCCATACTGTTTTTACATGTATAAGGCCGGACCGGACCCACAAGTTACCATTTGAAGTTTCTCATATGCCTTTTATGTGGGCAAATGCCCATCCTGATCTCTTTCTTGGGAACATAAAATAACATATATTAATATCGAGTTACATGCACAAGGTTGTACACACAAATGTATAGCAAAGGGGAAAAAAAAGAAAGGGGTTGGGGTATTTTTGACTTTTTTTTGTAAAGAAGTGTATATTTTGTGATTTTTTACTTTTTTACAAACCCTCTTTGTCCTTCTAAAAATTTATTTTTACTTTTTACTTATTATGTATGATTTTTTATGCATAGGGGTGTAAACATAACCAGTTTCAAGTTTCAGTTGGAGTGAAAACTGAAATCCGGCTTCCCATAATGCCCATGCCCATGTGAGTAGAGCCAAATGTCCATCAACTGGCATAGCGCTTCCACCCTAGTTGCACTAGTATAGCACATTGCTCTCAAATGATAACTTTGCTTAGATTATCTTGCAATCGAGTTATCATGTTCTGAGTGTAACATATATAGATTTCCCGTACCTAACATATAGTTCAAGTATAATAATGTAATTGGTCTGCATGCCCTTCCGGCAGCCATTGCTTCTGATATCAAGTAGGTAATTTTTTGCTGGGAAACTGCCGAAGGAGCCCCTCGCTATATTGAAATGTCAAATAGTTAATTAAATAGATAATTTAATCAACTGTCTATGTCACTAATTTCTAGACACCAGCTGACATTGTAACATTTTGTGAGGGGACTATATTGTAATAAGGGCAGAAGCGGAGCTAAGGGTGGGTCAGTGTGCACCATATTTACTCATACCAGTTAGTCAAAAATTATATTGTGATAAAAATGGACTCAGTTCCAGTCACATCATAGTGCCCACATGGGCACTATCAAACTCAGGTCGGTGACTCAAGGGATGTTCAGTCAAAAAATTGGGTACTGCCACTAAAGATGAGGTTGAGGTTACAAGTTGATGGGTTAGGGCGAGCTTATCCATGTAGTGAGAAATCAATTTTCTCAAAGATCATGGCAACTTTCCTGCTTGGTGGGCCATTACAGATCCTTTGATGGGATTTTCATATGATCCGATCAGGTTGACTGAAAACTGGATTGGCCGGGTCATTCCTGAATATTCAAGGGATTCAAATAAAAGTCAAGAAGAATGAGGAGAGAAGGGTGGTGGAGGAGGAGAAACTGAACTTTAGCCAATAGCATTGTCATGGGATGTCACTTGTTCACTTCTTCAATCGATGCTGCTTTAGTTTTTGACACTGATCGTCAATGGCAAAGCTGCCAATTGGTAACATATTTATTACATGATTAAGAAAAAACTTAGTACAATCAATTGTCAGAAACTTCATTATTTTATCATCTATCTAGTTCCACCACCAACCACGGTTAGTGGCAGCTAGAGTTAGGAATGTTGGACTTAGGGGCACTAATTTAAAGAATCTCATACCTATAGGGTCACTGGTGCATATAAAGAAGCAAGTAGTTGAAAGCTTACATAAAAATGAAAATAAAGAAATTTGATAGGACCATTTGGGCAACTGCCTACACCAGCCCAAGTATGACTCCACCAAAGGCTCTAGCCCCATTCTCAATTTTTTGTACTTCCATGCATTTCATGGTCCTGACAATCAAAATAGGGTTCGTATAAAATTTTAAAATAAAATTTGAATTCACACTGACAAATGCACATTTAAAATAAATAGCAAGTTAAGTATATTACTTGCTTGATGATTGAATGCAGTGCGGAACCTTCAACAATATATATTTATTTGGGTAATAGTGAAAATGAATCCATTCTATAGACCATTCGTTTCTAATAAATGTTTATAACAATCGGAATCAGAACCGAAACCCAAAGCGAAACAACATGCAGGCTGTCGGTAAGCTAAATCAGTATACTATTTAAAAAAAAACAAGTGAAAAATAGAAAAGAAAAAATCTTGAAAGTATTTAAAGATAATTAAATAACAACACGGGGCAACAACAACTGAATAAAACAGGTTTGCCAAACAATTCAAATTGACTTAAATTAATTCAGGCCAGCTTTTATAAACACTGTTCTCAGATGCATGACATTTTAGTGGACCTTTTGCTTGTGGAGAAAACCCTTCTTTGTTATGGGTGAGCGGGAGTGAACCTGCCGCCTGCATGCAGGAGGGGCATAAGCTCTACTCGTCCCCTTTACCCTAGGGTCTAGAGAAACATCAAAACCAGGTGAATTTATGGTCACTCCCTTCAGTTTAGGAGTAGCTCCTGCCAACCTTTTGGTTCATGAGAATAATTCTCATGGTATTGGAACTGACTACCTGACTCTCACCAAACTCTTAACTCGACCAGTTATGTTACTCTTCTCGGAGTAACCTGATCTCATTCTTTGAGCTTATGAAAAAGAGTACATATAAGACTATTGAAGCTTACAACTTTCTGGAGGTAAAGTCTTTTGTATAACCGGCGGTGACACTTTTAAATTCTCTTAGGTGGAACTTGTTAAGAATAATATTCTGCTTTTTTATTCAAGAAACGTAACTGCATTTCAATTAACAAAAAAATTAATCTTCTAATGAACTAAATGCTGAGCAGGTACTATATGTTCTGAATTTTAGCTACACATGCACTCGTTTAATATTCTTCAGTGATCCCAAAATCTGTTCCAAACATGTGTCAGCAACTTGAAAATATGTCGTTGTGTACTAAATCCATTCCATACATGTGTCAGGGACTCAAGAATATGTTGCGGTTTACAAAATCCGTCCCAAACATGTGCAAGGGACTCGAAAATATGTCGCTAGCCAGTACACTGTGCAAGCTACAACAACCATCATTGTTGATGGAGGGTTAGCATTGTTAGTTGCAAAGTTAAAAGACATTGTGAAGTTAACCGACTTATATAACCCTCACAGAACACATTGTGTCATGGGACCGAAAATTCCATGGTCAAAGTTACAATAAGGTGTAGGCACATTCCATGGCCATTATGCTAACTTAAAGCAACTAGTGTCGCAACAAATACAACTAAGACACGATGGCCATTTTCATCGATAATCATTTGGGCAACGGGACTTGTGTTGGTGGAGTTTTGACCGTCGCGATTACCTATTAGCGACAGAATTGCCAGTATTAGCAACTGTCGAGTTAAAGCCACAGTTAATGTTCATACTCGCGCAGACATATCTAAGTTAAGATTTAAACTTAAACGGAGGGGAAAACATCTTTAAAACAAGATACATATATTTATTCAACATGAAAAAATAACACCATCAACCACATGACAATCAGGACATAAAACATAAGCAGCGTCCAATGCTGCCAATTATAGTCTAGTACAGAGAACCACGTAGATCATCACGAAAGAAATATATATATTGATATGTATACACCTTTAGACCTGAGTACATTCAATTGGTGCAAAAGAAAGCAGCCCCTTCCCCAAATCATATTTCACGTGCATGTTCTGCTTGAAAACATTCCTGAAAAAGGCTAAGCTGGCTGTCGTACTTCTATACATCCAAAAGATATTTGAAGGTGGCAGCTTCAAGTCTGCATTGGTGGAATGAAATGTTATCTCCAGCAATCCTTTATATGGATCACCATTATTCTCTACATTATAACACAAATAATCTTGGTTAGGATGATAGAAGTGTTTATTGTTTGTGACATTGGCCACTGCGTTTGCCACTTGATCATACACATCTTTGGCAAGATAGTCAGCATGGTACCCAAGTCTATCATGATAGATCCAGCATATCCCAACCATGTTGCCGTCTGTGCACATCCAAACTATATGTTGAGTCTGTTGTTCCCCACATTTATGTAATCTAGTGTGAGTGTATAGAAAGTGCCTTGAGCTGCATTTGCTTCCATTGGCACCTGTTGAACCTCTTGGGTTCTGAAGAACTCTACCACCTCACAAAATTTGATCTACTCAATGACATTATTTTTCTTGCTATGGAGAGGAAAACTGTAAGCAAATTTATGGTTAATAAAGAAGCCGTTGTGACTAACAAGTGAAAGAGATCCTGGCCTGAGGCCAACAAGACTAGGATGTACAAGATTTTCGAAATGAACACTATTTTCTGTATGAACGCAACCAAAGGCGATTGTCGGAAGCTTGGTGGTGCCATCAGTGCCAACCTCAAACCAAAATCTTTCGAGAGCAAAGGACCCTTCTACAACAGATCCATCACCATATGAGGACTTGATGCTACGAAGTTGGTTGTCGTCACAAGCGGACCAGAAGCTAGTGGTGCATCTCAGGTTATGGTATGTGGAAGACTGAAGTGGCTTTAATGTTGACTTCATTTGGTAGGTAAAGTTGTAGTAAAGAACACACAATGCCCATTTGAGGTTGCTGCCAGTATCGATGATGACCCAGTAAGATTGGACTTCTAGTGATGTACTAATGTAAAGCTGCATGAGAAACTCTCTATATATAGATGTATCAATGTCTTATTTTTATAGCACATGAAGGTGCTGCTTCGATAAGTCGAAACAACTGCCTACCAGCCTATTCTCTCATAGATTTAAGTATATAGGTTGTATGTTGGGATTTGAGAAGAAATAGTTGGACATACGACCGACTTTCTTTCCTAAAATTTTTGTCTTGTCATACAGGTGGAAGTTTTCCAAAACATTTCAACCACGTTTGATTGCAGGATGTACGCGTCGGCAGTTTCACCTGTTTAGCAGACCCCAACAAATTTCACAAGTTAACCAGATACTCCTCCTGAACTCAATTAAACATGAAAACAAAGAGAATAATCATAGCAATTGAATCTTCAAAGTACCCTTAGATAGCTGGACACAAGTTTCAATCAATTTTTGTTTCTATTCACAGTATAGAGTTGCCAGATCAACTCGTTTCTAAACTTTTTATGACACAAGTTTGCATTTCTTTCTTACTTTTCATGGATCGAGTTCTGCCATGATAACCCAGACTAACGTTTCTAGGATCAATGGGCTTTAGTTCTAAACTTCTAAGTTACCGGGGCATTTCCTTGAAATATGGAATTTGCCAGATATTTCCAGATTTTAGCGGTTAGGCACTGGAATTAGTTCATTTGGTCAGGCTTCATGAGAATACACGTGGATGGTCGTGTTGTTGGTGTTGGCATAACCTCAAGCCAATCGGGAGCACAACTTGAAGCATAGAGCTGCCCTGCTCAGTGCGTCGAACTGGAGTGGATGAAGGATCATAGAGATGAGAGAGAGGCAATTCTGGGTGAATGAGGTCTATCGAGAATCTTGGAGTTTTGGTTAACATTGACAGTGTTAGTGAAGTTGTTGGTAGGAAAGTTTGATAGTGCAACTGGGAGAAGTTACAGGAGGATCATGAAGGAGGAGAGGAAGGTGGCTATGGCAACTGTTAATAGTAGATCTACAAAGAAAAACTCCTTGTATTTATAAAGGAGATCATGAGGTAGGTTGTGACTAAGAGTGTGGATTTAAATACAAATGGTGGGGAAAAGAAGCACATTGTCAAAGTGAGTAGCGTGTGGATTGTTCCACAAGTAACAGTTCTTGGACAAGGAGAAGATGTGGTTATCACGTGAAGGAGCAGAGAAAGGGAACAACATGAACCCTAGGTTAGAGTTTGGAAAATGTTTGTGAACATCACTTTATCGTGGGTGCTGAAGGCTCTCGCCCATCCTTAGAGATGATGGATCATGAAAAGTCACCTATTGATCAAGGATTCCAGTCACTTCTCTCAGCGCGATGATTTTAGGTACCGGTGGTAAAGAGCACTGGTGTTGTGGACCAAAATGAGTGGGAGGAGGCATTTGGATTACCAGACCTTGCAGTGTGTGAAATTGAGGGGAAGCAAATGGTCAGACCTTTCTGATGGACTGCTATTGCAATTCTATTAGGCGGCAGCTCAAGATTTCGTCTGGATTGGGTGGAAGTTTTTCACAATTTGTATCAGGTGAAAACAATTTTCACTCCTTTCAAAATGACTCTTTTTGATCAAGGCTTCCTCAAAGGAATATTTAGAGGAAGTTATGCAACCAAAAAGTGGCGTGTTTGCGATAGGTTTTTGGTCTCTAGCAAGTGGAAGTCAGGAATCCCGCTTCGACTTCGAGCTGTCACGAGAACCCCTCTAGGGATTCGTCTACCGAAGTTGCCTCTTTATATGTGGAACTGCAAGGTGTTAGCTGGTGTCGTTAAGGTTCTGGGTAGTTTTTTTGTAGATGCTGATGGCTTCACTTATGGGTTTGATTTGTATACTTGATGGTGATAATGTTTTTGAATAAATGGTGGAAGATGAAACAAAAATTTGTTTCTATACCTTATGTGGGGATTCATTACATCCCACAGGAGATCATCTCACTCGTATGAGGGAGGGAAAAGTGAATACTAAACCCTCAACTGGAAGGACTCAAGTCATTATTGCTAATAGAAGGTGGAATCTAGGCTCTAAGCAATGCAAGCTATCTAATATTAAATGAAATCAATTTGTGCCTTTTGAAAAAGATGTACTTCCTATTGAGGGTGAAATGGTGATGGAATCATCTTCATTGAAGGTTAACCATGGTAAAACTATTGTTGAGTCTTGCCATGAGACCAAGAAGAAAGCCACAGAAGTTGAGGAGGATTTTTTTCCTTGATTTGAATGTTTGAGCTCCACTAGGACTGTACTAATGGACTGAAAACAAAAAGATAAAAGGTCTTCCTCTCCGATGAATATTAGTTTGAACAAAAAAGAGATCTCCATTCCAAAGATGTTAACAATTTTAAGAAGAAGGGTTGTGGGACAACATTTTGTAAGGCTATAAAAAGTTCTGGCCTGAAAGAAAGGAAGTTGGTGCAACATGATCCTGGCATGGATATCCAAGGAGCAGAGGATTTCCATAACAAAGAGAATGCTCTCTTGTAGGAAAAGCAGCCTAAGAGGAGTTGCCAATTGCCATAAAATGAAGTTTATAGTTGGAATGTCAGTGGCCTTGCTACTCTAACAACGTAGAAAGATTTTGGCAATTGGGTGATATCTCATCAACTTGGGATCATTTTCATGTTTCGATATCATGTTGAATGCAGACAACTTCAAATTCTTTTGCAATCACTTCCAGGAGTTTTTTTTTAATCTAATATTGATACGAATCTTAATGGGGCCATAATTGTGTAGAGTTAGAGACAGGCTGATTTTAGATTGACTAGTTGTAAATTTAATAAATTTTTGATGGATTGTTTGTTTATTCATAAAGCTTTCAATCTCAACTTTGATACAATAGGTGTGTATCTAATATTAAATGAAATCAATTTGTGCCTCTTGAAAAAGATGTACTTCCTATTGAAAACCTATGATCTACAGGTCACGAGTCTCAAGGGATTATCTCATATGAAATGGTGATGGAATCATCTTCATTGAAGGTTAACCATGGTAAAACTATTGCTGAGTCCTGCCATGAGACCAAGAAGAAAGCCACAGAAGCTGAGGAGGAATTTTTTCCTGGATTTGGCTGTTTGAACTCCACTAGGACTGTACTAATGGACTGAAAACAAAAAGATAAAAGGTCTTCCTCTCCTATGAATATTAGTTTGAACAAAAAAAAGCTCTCCATTCCAAAGAAGTTAACAATTTTAAGAAGAAGGGTTGTGGGACAACATTTTTTAAGGCTATATAAAGTTCTGTCCTGAAAGAAAGGATGTTGGCACAACATGATCCTGACATGGATATCCAAGTTGCAGAGATTTCCATAACAAAGAGAATGTTCTCCTGTAGGAAAAGGAGCCTAAGAGGAGTTGCCAATTGCCATCAAATGAAGTTTATAGTTGGATTGTTAGAGGCCTTGCTACTCTAACAACGTAGAAAGATTCTGGCAATTGGGTGATATCTCATCAGCTTGGGATCATTTTCATGTTTCGATATCATGTTGAATGCAGACAACTTCAAATCCTTTTGCAATCACTTCGAGGAGTTTTTTTTTTTAATCTAATATTGATACAAATCTTAATGGGGCCATAATTGTGTAGAGTTAGAGACATGCTGATTTTAGATTGACTAGTTGCAAATTTAATAAATTTTGGATGGATTGTTTGTTTATTCATAAAGCTTTCAATCTCAACTTTGATACAATAGGTGTGTATCTTCACCCTCATTTTAGAATTTGCAAAGACCAATTGGTTATGTTAAATATCATAATTGCCAATAAACAAATGTTAGTATTATAATGAAAGATTTTAATTCAGCTTATAAGGAGTCTGAAAAATGGCCCTGCCCCTCCTAGCCAAGCTTGTTTAGCATTCACTTGAACCAATCTCTGCGCCCCGACAGCACTGGTTCAAAGCAAATTAGATAGATTTTTGAGCAAGTTGAAAATTGTGGGCAGCTTTTGGTATAACCAAGAAGTTCTTTAGACCACTCAGCACTTCTCTTTTACATGTAAACTAAATATCTTTAAAACCGCACGCAAGAGAAGATGAAGATTTAAATAGTTCCTTTATTGAGAGTGTCAACCTAGTTGTAAGGTCATTATTACAAGGGCATGGAGAGTGGAGTGTAGAGGATGTGCAATGCTTAAACTTCTCGCAAAACCGAATAGAGTACGACCATGCCTAAGTAATTGGAGTAAGTATAGAACCAAGAAAGTTGATATCAGAATTAACGTACTTCAAAAGGATTTTATTGAAATTTATAAGAGGCAAGATATTGACTCTCATAACTGGTCCACTTCTGAAAATCATATTAGATGTTTTCTTGCGGATGCTCTTTGAGATGAAGAAATGTACTAGAAAAAGAAAGTAAGGGTATCATGGCTAAAAAAAAGGGATAATAACAGCAAATGTTTTCATGCTATGTTCAAGAAAGGCCAGAAAGAAAAAAGACTCTTGCACATGAAGACAGATGATGGGGAGTTTTATGAGGAGGATCCAATTCTTTCCGCATGTACTTCTCATTTTTAAAGATTTTTTACCCGTGACAACTCAACAAGAATGATTGTGGATCAGCTTGCAGTTGGTCACTGCGTATTTATAAAAGAAAACTTAACGTTGTTAAGTCCCATTTCAGATGAGGAAGTGCAATAGCTGTTATGGGTACCAACTCCAATAGCGCACCATGTCTGAATGGCTTTCTGAAATCGTCCCTTCAAAAAAGTCAGGACACGTTAAGGGCTAATATCACAGTTGCCACTAGAGATTTTTTTTTTTTTAGAAAGGAAATCTTGTTAAGAAATTAGGCAGAGGTGGTTAAGCTAGCTGAGATTGCAAGAGGGAAGTTTGAAACTCATGCTGTGAGGTATTCTATAAACAAGAATGAGGACAATATGTAAAACATGCGATAAACATCTAGCTGCAAACCATAATTTTCAGTCATTTTTGACATTGTAAGAGTAAAGATGAGTGGGGGCTGGAAGTGGTCACTACATGTGTTGCAAATGTTTATAAAGTGGCTGGTTTACTATGCTTTAATGCCTCCCCAATCAGGAAAACCAGGTAGGTGGTACAAAGGTTTCTCTTCTCAAACATGATCAGAATTATGGACTCTGTTCATGTAGGGAGGATTCCTAAAGACTGTCATGTTACTCTAATCACAAACTGTCATGCTCTTAGTTCTCATGTCAAGGAACTAAGAGAGTGACTCTGGTTCATTGGTAGGCTCAACAGTGAGAACTTATTCCGTGGTTAAAGATCAGTTCTCTTTGGAGGCTATCTCCTTTGGAAACTCCTTTGTCGTTGACAAAGTCAAAAAAACAAAAAACAAAGGAAAAGCCAACATTAATGATACTGAAGGTCACAGATTCAGGTCAGACAAATCCTGAAAAGTGCTGACCCTGACCATGGAAAGTTTGCTGAGTGAGCAAGAGAGTGTTGAGGCTTAGTTAGAGGCCAGTTCTTAATTGTGTTTTTTCTGTTGTTTTTTCTTTATATTATTTTTCATCATTAATGGAAGGAGAAACCCAGCCCGATTGCATCAGAACGGTTCCTCGTCAAGGAAAGTGTAGCATTTCGGGCCCCCATTGAAGGGACAAGGTATACATCACAGGGTTGGGGCTCCCATGCATTTTTGTGGTCTACATTATTTTTAGGAATACAGACGAAAGTGGTAAGAACAATATTTTTTTGAATATTACCATTTTCAAGAACGAAGAACCTCAATGAATAGTTGAAGGAAGAAGGTTGACAAGTTAACATACTCGGTAGAAAAGTAAGGTTCCCAGTGATAAATATAATTATAAATACAGATAATTATATATTAAATAAACAAATATATATATATATATATATATATATATATATATATATATATATATATATATATATATGTACTCATTTGAATCTTCTGGCTGTTGGACGACTAATAGATTTAAATTATGTCACTGATGGATAAACCATTAAAAAAAGTGCCATAAATAGGCACTATTTGATACACTGTTGCTAATACAGCTTCATGCTTTAGCGACTGGTCTTTATTTTTAGTAATAAGACAAGATCTAAGAAATGACAAATTTGAATGTGTGTGTGTGTGTGGATTCAAATTTGACGGATGTTAGATATTGTCAAATAGCTCAAAATAGAACATTATTTGCTAAAATATAGACACTGCAGGGGTATTAGCAACGGTTTATGGTTTGTGGTAGTGTGTTTTTATAAAAGTTTATCGTGATTTCAACAAAATTTTGTGGTGCTTTCAACCATAGATTTTTAACTTTTTAATTACCTAACAACACTGGGCATTCAACATGCTAGAATTCTCCGATATAAAAGTACTAGTAATATCTTAAGTAGTTTTAATTTTTATAGGTGAAGACTAAGTAGCACCATTGTATGGCGTCTAATGATATTTTAATTTGATTACTATAAACTCATGCACAAAATGACTTTGATCATATCTAAAGGGTGCAAAGGATTCCATGTTTGGTTTTAAGTTAGGCCTCTTTCAAATGCATGACCCCAAAATATTAATTAGCTGACAAGCAAGTTCTCAATGATGGGAAACCTCTCACACACACTAGATCAGTGGGAACTTCGTAGCAAAAGTCCTGTATATATGCTGCCAAAACACTATGACTGGCTCTAAGGGTAGGCACTGGGCCAGACACCAGATGGACAATTGGGACCATTTGACCTACTGGCCAGATAAAAAAACTCACTGGGATAGCTGGCCTGGGTCGGGTATTGGGGGCTCGACTTGGCCTAAATACATACCTTTATACTTTTTTTTTTCACATTCTTTGGCATGATGCCAGCAGTCGACTCCCATACAAACTCTTGACATATTCCCAATGGTTTTCAAAAAATTAATAAATGAAAAGTGAAGAGTTTCAAATAAGGATAGATATCGGGTTGAGTACAAGATAAACATGAAGTTGATGGTCAGGCCCTGGCCCAATAACTAAACAGAACAGGCTTGGACTGCCAATAAAGGCTTTGGGTCAGCCCAAGCATGGCTTTGTCAAGCCTTGGTCCAGCCTAATGCTATTCCAGATCCGGTTCACCCACATTCATTTAGGTGAGAGCCAGCTTGCTCGGACCTTATCCAACCCTTTGACATCCCCAGGTTGGGTTAAACTGTTGATGCCCACTTTGACCAACTCCAATGATGTCATTGATCGATTCCTCAACAAAGCCAAACTGCAGATGCTGGACTGTAGATGGTCCATGTTGGCCCGCAGTTTGAGAGTGACATCAAGCTGGGAGCTACTTTGTCAATATTTTGGAAATTTCTCTGAATGAAATGTAAAATCAAGTGGAAACAGAAAGAAACCCGTTAGCACATCTTCATCTTTTGAAATGGGCGATTGGCAATGAATTGGCTAAATCATGCTTCATTCCGAATCACTTCAATAAAGATTGGCTGATTGCCTCAAGGCACATAGGGCAACTGGGCTGCAAGGCAGTTCATATGCACGGAATTCAAGGTTTGAATCTTGTGGCCGCTGTCACATTCTAGTGTGTTATTTCTCTTGTCTGCAAACCATCGCAAGAACAACATTCGAGTTGAACGATGTACAGTACATCCACCTTGGTGGTTTTATGACGAAGAGAGTTTCTTCTAAGTAAACATAAATAAATAAATAAATATTAGCCGATTTGTATAACACTTTGGATCAACCCAAGCCAAGCCCCTACAATTCAAGTCGGCTGATTCCAACCAACTTTTACAAGAGAAAAACAGAATGTGAGAGTATGAAGAATTAAAGTACCATTAAGGCGGATTGATAAGTATTACAATAGGCAACTCCTATTTATCAAGAATGATGCAGGAACATGTGCGCTTGTCTGGGCAATTGCCCACACAGGCACACAAAAATTATTAGTTTACTTGCTAAAGCTCCGTAGCTATTTTGCTGATTAGCATATGGCACCCCTCGGCCACTGATTTTCTGAAGGGCCTGCCTGTCAACACTGAATATCTAGCTTTGCCACTGATGAGTAACTGTGTTTTGTGGCGACCCATTCAAACTTCGAACCGATGAGGTCGGTCCTTTTCCTTTGGAAAAACTGTGGAGTCAATGGCTGCTCATCGTGTTTGACAAGTCCTGGATTTCTCAAAACGCAATCAGGGCAGGCCCGTCCAAGAAACTGGGCTTGATCAATCGACGTCCAGCCGTGCTCTTGAGATGGCCGGACCACCATGTAACTTCTTCTTGATTGATGTTTAATATTTATATGCTTCCTACTGAGGCATTCTTCTAGGTCATGCACACAGACCTCATGTCGGCTAACAACGCTGGATGCAATGGTTTAGGCTACTTGTCAAAGAAAGAAAAATGTGACCCATGGATGCAATGGAAATCTGACACAAGAATATTCCATGCATTTCTCTCTCTCTAATAGCCCACATCGTCCATTAATCTTCTTACCATCCTTAAGAGCTGTTTTAGAATAAAGAAACAATTCAGGCTAAATCAGAAAGAGAGAGAGAGAGAGAGAGAAAGGGTGGTGACAGTTGCTCATGAAGAGGCAATGAGTGGAGAGCGTTCAGCTGAGTTCGGGTAGATTGAGTTGAGTGCCCAGTTAAGGGTACCCAAAGTACATAACCAAGAGTAAGCGGACATTTTAGTAATTTTCAAAAGGTATGTCCTTTATAGTTTTTTTTTTTACTTCCACTTTTGTCTTCCCAATTTTTTTTTTTGGTGTAAATTGGGACTATTTTCATCATAACCAGTCCACAAATTTTTTTTGCATTTGTATGACACATATATAACCAGGTTTAGAGTTCAGGTGGACATGGGACAACGTGAACATATTTGTATTAATGTAACAGCCATAATGAAAGGAGAGTACCCAGTCCAAGAAAAGGTATTATAGAAAAGACATATCTTCAAAGAAGAGGATATATATATATATATATATATATACATATATATATATATGCATGTATGTATGAAAGAGTTAAAAAGTCTAAAATAAACATCATTTTATTAAAAAATTCAAAAGTACCCCAACCCCATCTTTTTTCCACTGCATACTTGTGCGTTCGGATGTGCACGCAACTCAATCTCATATCGGGGCTTCGGGTCTGCAGGTGGTGGAGAGAAGAAATTGCACTTTGGCCACCATTATTGTCATGGAATATCGCTTGTTGATTTCTCAATCGATGCGATGCTGTGGATGAGATATCACTTTAAAAAATCTGGAATTGGATCTCGAATTGATGGACTAGCATTTGCTTATCCATCTATAGGAACAAGTTTTCTCTGACATCTTAGACTTAACTTCTTGCTTAGGTGGGCATCCGATATGCTTCTGCTGACGTATGTGGAGGGCTACATATCTATATGATCCAATATATTGCATGCCCCAAGGTCTGATTTGTATAGGTTAAAAGTGAAAACTGGAAGGACTGCACCTTCTTAGGCATGGAGTAACATAAAGCACCCATCTAAATAGATCTGTTTTCCCTTCTTCATGGTTCATAGTTGTTATGTGTTCTTTTTTGTCACTTTCTGGTTTTCAATCTTTTTCATTGGAGGAAAGAGATCCAGGGAAATTGTGTATAGTCACTCATGCTCGGTTAGACTTCTGCTAAGCATCCCTCATTTTGTCTACCTATTTAGTGGTCGTTCTTATTACGAAAACTGTATGAGTGTCCCTGCTGCCAAATGACTCCTTAAAAGTAGTGGAGCTGCATTGCGGAATTTGTAAGCAATTTCCCGTACCAGTCATTGATACTTCTTTTTTTTTAATTTTTTTTATATACCTTAAAGTTGAAAGTTAAACTAATACTACCCCCCAGTCAGAAATTTGGCTTTGCTACTACCCCTTTAGGGTTCTATTTTTCTTCAGATTGATCTCTAGCTGAAAACCATTTTGGTGATTTTTGGACTCTGGTTAGTTTGAAGGCGTGAAGCGTAGACTCTCCATCCAACATGCACCAAACTCCACAAGTTTGTGATGTACTCCATATTTTGGTGATTGATTATAACCTTGCTTAGCTTATCTTACAATCAAGTTGAGGAGTTACCATGTTCTAAGTTTAAAATATATAGTTTTCCAGTACCTAACAAAAAATTCTTGTATAATAATGCAATTGCGCTGCATGAACTTCCGGCAGCCACTCCTTGTGAAAACAAAGAGCTTTTTTGCATTCGGAAACTGTCGAGGGAGCCCCTCGTTCTATTCATGAGACATCAAATAGGTAATTAAATATACAAATGACAGTAATTAATCCACTTTCTATGTCATAACTTATAGATACCAAGATTGGAACATCTTGCTAGGGGACTTACGGTGGCTGGTGACATTAGCTAGTGATGTAACAAGTTCTTGCGTCATTTACCGGGGATTGCATGCAACTTTTTGTGTTTTCTGCATCCTTCTCCACAGTCCAAGCAATTTTAAGTAATAGCATTTGAATATTCTTGTGTTGAAGAATTCCAATCACCATTTGATCAATAAGAGAGACATCTTAACATATTCCTTGGGTAACCACAATAAGTGGTGAACATGCTGTAAGAAGGAAAGTATTGAAGCGAAGAAGTGTGGGTTGCTGTGCACCATTGCCCTGCAACAGTATTGTTGAGACGATGCTGGACCTAGTTGCTGTCACATCATAGTCCCCACATCAGACCCAGGTCAGTGAATCACGTGCCCTCATGCTGGACCTAGTTGCTGTCACATCATAGTCCACCACTAAAGAAGGGGTTGAGATCATAAGTTGGCGGGCTAGCGTGAAATTATTCATGTCATGAGGAATCAATTTTTTGAAAGGTCATAGTAATTTTGCTTTGCTGGGCCATCCTACTTCCTTTGATGGGATATTCATATGATCCATCTATTGTACAAGTTGACTGGAAAATAAACGAATGTCATCATACTTTAAACTTGTTTAAGGGTAATTAAAATGGCTGATTAACAACGGATTTGCGCAATCATTTCTGAATATTCAAGTGATTCAAAGATGAACCTCCATGGCTGGATGGTTATTTGTTTGTTTGGTGTCGATAAAAAACATCACAAAAGATGCATTTGCAACAATGAATTGCTTGACCATGGTTTTCAATTATGGAATCCAACTTTCATGGCAGTTTTTAACAATACAAAATAACCATCCGAGCACAGAAATAGCTGCCTAATTTCAACACACACACACTCATATATATATATATATATATATATATATATATATATATATATATATATATAATATAAATTCCCTGCTTTGTTTGATGCTTCTAGTATGTTTTCTAGTTGGGAAGATGCCTAGCCCAACAAATAACAAACATTATCTAAGTCTACAAATGACCTTGCTCAATTATATGTGTAAACTAGTCATGATTCATTATTTATTTTCTGACAATGAAATAAGAACATTTTATTTAGGATTTACCATCACAGAGGCTGATTCTGTTGAATTTCAATGAACCTGCAACTGTGGGACAGTTGACACAGAATTGGCTCTAGGGATGAAATACGCTCTTGTTGAGCGGTAGGATGAAATACTCCTCTTGCTCACTGGGCACAAGGGAAGATCTCTATAGAGTGTACTTATTTTTTGAATTGGTTCAGTCTTAACACAAAAAATATGGTCGATTGAATGCCCGTTGGGTCTGGCTCATGGCAAACATTGGCCAAAGAAACACTGGATTTATGAGTCATTTGACCCAAATCATGAAAATGTTAATTGATAACATATTTTTTCTGGTCTTATTAAGAAAGAAAATGATGGCTATTAATTACCAGACCCTTCAAGATTTTATAATCTAGCTAGCCCTAGTCCACCTTCATCCACATTTTCTTGTCATTTTGTGCCTTCCCAGCGTGCAAATCAAAATAAAGTTCTAATTAAATGTTAGAATTAATCATCATTAAAAATAATTTCTATTTGAACTACAACTTGAAAACAATTTGGATTTCTATCACCCCATGTATCTACAATTTATTGCCTTCTGCACCAAATTTCCTCCTCCTCCCCATGAGACTCTGTCAATTCTTCACATGGAACAACCTCCCAGATAGTAGCAGCTTTATTTCCCTGCTCAATTTTTGCCAGTGCCCTAGACAACTTCTCCTGAGGCTCTTAATTCTGTTGAACAAATTTGGCCACCTGGTTATTATTCAATCTCATAAGACAATACTTGAAACTGTAGGAAACTTAATTTGAAGAAAGAAACAGTATTGTAAAAGCAGTATCATATCACTTATCGATCGGGCTAACCTATACATGTATGGTAACATATTGTAAATTTATTTTTGTAATGCATTCGCAATTAAAAAAAAAAGTAGCGATAAATTCTGATAAAACCAAGAAAAATGTTTCCTATATAAAACAACTTATCACAATATTACACACATTATAAAAATTCACAAATCTTCATCTACAGACATAATAATGATAAGATATGATAAACATGATAAAATTTGAGGTCTTAAAGACTTTTACAATAAACTTTTTACTGTTTTTACATCATATTATCAAACATTTATAATATGCAACTTATCTATTCATCTTCTTCATCTTCATTATAATATTCAAACTCATTTTGCTTCATTGTCTTCATTCCCTTCAAGTGGAATGTCCCCACCAGCATATGCAGGCTCACCTTCTTGAATGTTCAAAAGGAGTAGGCCACAATGAGGCCTCCATCCTTTAACATCAAATTCCTCAGATGATCACTGCTACTCAGAGCATCATAGTCAAAATTTAAAAGAAATTACAAATTCCAAAGAATGGCTACTAACGGTGCTAGAGTCACTCTCAAAAAGCATGTTCCTTTCTTCCAGCAGCCACAATTCACTTCAAGCCTTCCAAGATAGTCAAACAAATTGAAATATTCATCTCCAAAATATTTTTATCGCATGACGAGTGACAAATACAAGTGCCATGTGGTGAAACATGAAGAGGTAATCTGTAACGCAAGCTGGTCTCCAGTGGCAGAGTTACATTGTAGCTGGTGTGGGCAATAACCCACACCGGCCTACAAATTTTGCCTTATTTACATATGTAAACATAATTCACTTTTATTGTTTTTTTTGTTTTTTTCTTTTACATATGAGTGACCCTTCAAGTTTAAAACTAAACAGAGTGCCCTTCAATCAGAAATTGCTAGCTCTGCCACCGGTGGTCTCACTATATATTAGTTCCATTTGGATGAAGAACTGGACATCACTTGTTAAACGATAGCATGACATTTTCAATTTGTGATCAAAATTGGAAATGATTGATGAGATGCAAGTATGAATGGCAAGAAATAATTTATGGAGACCATTATTATATCTTATAAAGTTATCTAAGGATCCCTATTAATATGAAGCAAGAAATAAATGGATTTCTTAGATGAAGGCCTTCACACTTGTTATTGGTTGCATAGATAAACCCTGAGGTCATAAACATATTTGGTTTGCTTGGCGTTTTACACTCGTAAGTCCTCTGTTGCTAAAGTTTATCTTTCATTGTTGATTTTAAGGTGATAAATTATTTAAAATTTGTATAAGGAAAACAAGAGGGAGAGAGTGTATTAAATGAAACTAAAAACATCCAATGAGTAATGGAAGCCACAGTACAACTAAAAAAAAAAAGGATGAAACAAAAGAAAATAGAAGCAGCAGAGAAGAAGAGAGGAACCAATCCGACAGCGAGAAATCCCTTAGGATAGCTAAAAGCTCCATTCTTAGGGTTTGCAATAAGTGGTGGAAAACAAAACGTGCTTTAGGAAAGAAGACTTAATTGGGAATGATCCAAATCTTCCACCAGAAAATACAAAACCATGTATGCCAACTTCAAATACAGATGGCACATGGATCTGAAACTTCAGTTTAAAGGAATTAGACATTTTCCTCTTAATGACAAATCTAGCACAGCTCTATGTTACAGAAATTTTCTAATAGCCATTGGTCAGCAAAACTAACCAAAATATCTTGGTCCGTTTCTTGTGAAGTTACATCATGTTTTGCATGTCTCCATTTATTTTGTAGCTCTAAAACAATTAATGACGTCGACTTTTCTCTATATGCCACAGCTTTCTTAAACTCCAAATCTGTCAACCCTAAAAGGTCGCTGCTCTTCCCTATCAAGCTGTAGCTGGATGTCCCCAGCACGGATTTTCTGTGAGTTCTCAAAAGCAACAACCTAGCAATGTCTTCTAGGTGATTGTCACCTCAATCCATCAAAAGATGCATTTGCAACGATCAATTGCTTGACCATGGTTTTAAATAATGGAATAAAACTTTTACAGCAGTTTTAATGATACAAAATAACCATTTGGGCAAAAAAATATCTGCCCGATTTCAATATACACACACACAGATATATATATATATATATATATATATATATATATATATATATATATATATATATATATATATATATATATATATATATATATATATATATATATATATATATATATATATGCCGCACACCTTAATTAGGTCAATGATGGATCACTCAGATGTTTTGAGGCATTCTTCTAGGTGATGCACAGAGACCTCATGCAGGTGTGCACCTCTAACAACACTGGTTTAGGCTACTTGTCAAAGAAAGAAAAATCTGACAGAAGAATATTCCATGCATGACCCTTTTGCTGTCCACATTTTCTGTTAATCTTTCCACCTTAAGAGCTGTTCAAGAATAAAAAAACAAATCAGGCCAAATCAGAGAGAGCGAGAGAGAGAGAGAGAGAGAAAGAGGGTGATCAAGTTTGCTCATGATGAGAGCAATGAGTGGAGAGCGTTCAGCTGAGTTCGGGTGGACATGGGCGAAAAAGAGAGTGTCCGGTCAAAGAAGGTACTCCATATAGAGAAGATATGTCTTGTAAGAAAAAGATGACAAAGAAGATTGATTATATATATACATATATATATATATATACATATATATATATATATACACATATACATATATATATATATATATATCTTGTAGAAACGGGTTGTCAAAACAGGTTATATGTAAAAAAAATTGTGTATATGGGTACATAATGACCAAAATATCACTTTTTATAGTAGAAAAGGAACATTTTAAAAGGGTAAAAAAAGGTTTTGAAAAAAATTAAAAGTGTAAAATAGACATAGTATGCCATTAAAAAATTCAGAAATAACCCAACCTTCATCTTTTTTCCTATGATATTGTATACTTGTGGATCCACAGAAGTGTGCTGCAGCTCGATCTCATATCTCATATCGGGCATTGATCAGTTCCACAGATTCAAGTGGCCGAAGAAGAAGAAAGAGGAGAGGGGGTTGGTGGAGGAGGATGAACTGCACTTTAGCCACCAGCATTGTCATGGGATGTCGCTCGTCGATTTCTTCAATCGATGCGGCTTGAGTTTTCGACACTGAAGGTCAACGGTGAAGCTCTCTCTAAAGAACGTAGGTGACCTTAGACTTAATTTCTTGCTTAGGTGGGCATTTGAGATAATTTTAGTGACGTACGTGGAGGGCTATATATCTATATGATCCAATATATTGCATGCCTAAGGTGTGATTTATACAGGTGAAAAGTGAAAACTGGAAGGAAAGTACCTCTAACATCACAAAGCACCCATCTAAATATGCTTTCTATATCAAAATTTTATCCCTCTATACATATCGTTCTTGCAGCCAAAACAATACCAAAAGCCAAATTTTTCATTATAACTCGTGACCTTTGAAAGTTGATCAAACAAACTGATGGTCGCTAACATCATCTCTAAGAACTGATCGCCTTCTAACCAATACTTCCGGCTCAAACCGGACTGTTGCTTTAATGCCCACGTTTTTCTTTTTCTTTTTCTTTATTATCACAAAAATTCTAATAAGAGTATAGGCTATAATTGGTAGATTCAATAACTGATAAAAATAGTTGAAACGGTCCACTATATCATAAAGGGGGCAGTCGTGGAAAGAAATGAATGGGTTACCAAATATATACCCAGGTAGAAGTGGTAACTGAAAATAGTAAAAGAAACTAAAGATGATTGAGGGCAGCTGAGAAGCCTTCCTGAGAAAAATAATTTGTGGGTGTTGCTCGCCATGTATTGGCCTTATTTAACCCCATTCCTCAGGTTCCCATTTGCTGCAGCCATAGGGGGAAGGGTTCCAGCAGTTAGAAATTAGGAAAAAGTCAAAGCTAACCCTTGTTTTCCTGCATCTCGGGGTGAAGATCAAGATCAAAGAGGCACTGGTCCACGTGACTGTTATCCACAGCTTGGAGGATCAAGAAAGCCAAGGAGCTAGGGTGCTGACAGTAAAAAATCAGGGGCTGTACAGTTAGAGAGACCCTGGTAAGTGTTATAAAGTTTCTTTTATAAATAATCTATATAGGTAGGTATATATATATATAAAAATCAAGGAGAATTCTACTTGGTGGGGCTGAAATGATACATGTAAATGCATGTTTTACAAGGAAATCGTGCTACACTGCCTTGGAACGCAGCCTTCTTGGCGGACTGAATTGATTGCAGCATAGAGCAATAAGGTATGGGAATACTCAGCTATGAGTGCAGCATGTAGCCCTTGTACTTTTTTTGCTTGTATATATATATATATATATATATACATATATATACCTACCTATATATTTACGCGAATCTATGTATTTACGCGCCTAGATATGAATAGATGTGTGAAGTGTTATATTCTGGAATTGATACACAACACTCTTAGTCTTAGACATCTCTGATTGCCTAAAAATAAATATATATATGCATGTATGAGGTGTAATTACCTGTGTGCAGAAAAATAAATGGGTATTTTTAGGGTAATACATGAGCTGTTTGTGAAAGAATATATATAATGTGGTACTATGTTCATAATATAGCTATATGAAGCACACTGTGACACCCTTGTGCTGGAATTGTGTGTAACATGTGTTTTTAGTTCCATGAAGGTTTAAGTATGCTGAAATTGATGGTATGTGCACATGAAAGTAATTGGAACCAGTTTGAACTGTCGTGGAACTTGAGGAACTAGGAATGGTTCTAGGCAACTCAATAAGAGGTAAACTCTCTTTTAGCTCATCAATAGGGCTAGACTTAATACATTCAGATCTTGACGATGACTTTAGCTAACTTGAAATGTTTGAGGCAGTAAAAGAGGGACCACAATGAGAGTATAAAAAATTTCTTTCGTCAAAAATAACATGTCTAAATATGATGACACGATTAGAGATTGGATTGTAACAAACACAACCTTTATGACAGCTGCCATACCCAATGAAGATGCAGGTTTGAGCTTTGGCTTCTAGTTTTGAAGCACATGGTGCTGGTCCCCAAATATCAACACATAACACTTCAAGAGGTTTGGTTGGATGAAATGAATTTGATGTAATCCAAGCATTTTTGAAGTTACCCCAAATATCTCCTCCTCCATCTGAATGGAAAATGAATTTTATGCATTTTTCCAAGCACACATGAAGAACAAAAAATCTAATTTATGTCTTTCATCAACAGAAATTAAACCAGAAACTTTCAACGAGTTTAACAACTGCAAGTGAGCATGTCCTAGATGCGAATGCCATAACTAAATGTCTGGCTAAGAATTTTGAGAAACCAAAGAAGTATTAGCAGTCTTTTATTGATCGTCATCTCCAATACTGAAAGGATTGCTAGTAGAGTCCTTCCTTTCTCTCGTCCATCTATAGAGTCCTCCTTTCTCAAGTGAACCTGTGTAAAGAATCTCGCCCGTCTGCATATTCTTAACAATAAAACCATTAGAGGAAAATTCAATAGAGCATTGGTTGTCTTTGGTGAACCTTGCTACTGACATAAGATTCTTGTGTGCTTTAGGAGCATGCAACACATTTTTCAAAACAAAGGATGACGTCTTGCCAGGTAGGTACAACGTTACCTATATTTTTAATTTGCATCTTACTACCATTACCAACTATAATAGAATTAAAACCATGATAAGGAACTTTACCTTGCATATCTTGTTCTGAATTTGTCACATGGTGGGAGGCACCTGTGTCTGGATACCAGGCTGAGTCTTGAGTATTGCTGACATTTTCTCGGCTACTAGATGCATTATCAGATTTTCCCATGTTGCGTGTCATGGCCATAAACACTTTTGGAATATCATAACATTGTCGAGCTGTGTTATTTCTTCTGCCAAAATACTGACAAGTTATTCCTGGGTTAGACTTGTTAGTATTATTGTTTTTTCCATAGTTTCCTCTTCCTCCATTACGGCCTCTACCCCTACCACCATTTTAGTTGCCACGCCCTTGCCCTTGTTCAGCAATAAAGGCAGTGGCAGTGGCTTCAACCTGAGTCATCTGGGATGAAGAAAGCATTTCAAGTCGTCACTCTTGAGTAATTAACATATCATATAATTCAGACCATGAATACACATCTTTGAATGCAGTAACTGTGGTAATAAAAGATTCATATTCGGAATTCAGTCCATTCAAGGTATAGAGAACAAGGTCTGTATCTGAGACAAAGTGCTGCACTCTGCTAAGATAATCATGTAAGAAACTAATATGTTGAAGGTATTCAGTCATAGACATTCCTCCCTTTTTTATGTTTTGTAATTCTCTTTTCAACTGAATAATACGAAGATTATTTTGTGAGGCATACTGTTTTTCAAGGATGCACCAAGCATTTATAGCCGTGCCAACATGAACCAGTTGTGACATGACTGGTTGAGTCACAGTGACTTTGATCCAATTTAGTGCAATTTGGTCTTCATGATACCATAAATCATCAGCAGTATTTTCTTGTGTGTGTGCTTCATCAAGAAATTCAGGTGGAGCAGAACATATTCCATTAACATACTTGATCAAATTTTGACTTTTCATAACACTTTCAATTTGAGAACACCAGAGAAGATAATTTGATCGATCAAGCTTGACTGAAACCAAACTTAAGAAAGCATTCCATTGTGTACCTGGTGGAGTAGAAGTGCGAGGAGCGTTAGATGAGGACAATGCAGCCATATTATACTAGAAATTTCTCCCTCGTTCAATCAACATCCGTGAGCATAGTCAATATGATTTGTGTCTGATAAACAAAAAAGGCGACTGAGGAGGTGGATCGGGCGACTGAAGGGGCAGATAGGCCTCAGTGGTACTCCCTTGTTAGCATGCTCCTTGGTGAACAAGTGAACACAAAAGGAAACAGCGTGCCCCTTGGTGACGGCTGGAAACAGCATGACCTTCCCTTGTTGAGAGATAGAAAAAGAAGTCAACAGCGTGCTCCTTGATGAAGGCTGGAAAGAGCGTGGCCTTCCTTAGACAGAAAAGGAGGCACGTGCCTCGGTGAAGGCAGGAAACCACACACTCCAAAAGGAAGGCACGTGCCTCAATGAAGGCAGGAAACAACACACTCGGTGCCACAACCTTGTTCAAACACTAAAAGGAGCAGCCCACTCCTTGGTGAAACAGTGCAGTCCTCGGTGAAGATAAGAAGCAGCACGCTCCTCAGTGAAGACAGGAAGACAAGAAGCAGCATGCTCCTCGGTGAAGACAGGAAGCAGCACACTCCTCTGTCGTTTCCCTGGTTATGCCAAAAACTGTGGATGTAGGAAGAGGAACAGGAGACGGACCAGGGGGTGCAGCAAAGAGAGTGGCTGGAAAACGATGGTGCCGGCATCAAACAATGATCGTGATCCAGACAGGTGAAGCGTGGCTCTAGAAAGATGCAAAATATGGAAGACCACTGTGAAAGCAGTTGCAGGCTTTGATACCAAGTTGAAAGAAAAGATGAACACACAGGTGTAACGAGGTTCGGCTAAAATCAGCCTACATCCACACAATGACTCTCTCTTCTATTCTATAACCACACAGAGAGAGTACATATATTTATAGTCACTTTATACAAGTTAGATCCTTGATTTTAGGATCTTGATTTACACGAAAGATTTGGGCAAAATTATAGAAGAAGATAGGGGAAATGATTTCATTCTCATTTAGAGAATATTGGTCAGTTTTGGATAGCTCTTGAGTTTTGGAAACCGTACCCTATCCTTTGTAACTGATCTTGATCATATCCGTTCCATAGATCTTATCATTGTTAACAAATCTAGCACAGCCCTATGTTACAGAAATTTCTGAATATTTTCTCCAAGAAGAAGGTCATTCTGCTGGACCAGAAACCCCGGAAGAGGCTTGGTGATTCTTATGAGAGAGATGGGCTCTATCTACTACATTAACTTGAACACAAACAAGGCACTTCCAGGTGACAAGAAGAATGAAGAATCACTCCTATGGCACTATAGGTTGGGATATTTGTTTGATCTAATTCTCAAAACTGTGTTTCTTAAGCTCGTCTACAATTTTCCAGTATGTGAGACATGCAATTACGCAAAGATGACTGGACAATCATTTCTTGAATCTGAAATAAAAAGCCAATATTGCTTCAACTTGGTTCAGGCCGATGTATGGGGCCCAACTCCTGCTGTTTCCAACTTTATTTTCAGATACTTTCTCCTGTTAAAAGATGACAAATCATGGATGAGTTGGGTGTTCTTTCTCAAGGGAAAAGGATGAAGTCTTTTTTATTAGCAGGCATTGCATGGCCACTAGCAATATCTTATATTAACAAAAGTCACGCACTGGGTGAATTTTATCCAATCTTAAGACTGTGAAAGGTTCCAGATTGGGTTGACAAGGACTTGGTTTCGCATGCAAGATTCACAAATATTATTAACCGACAAATTTTTGGTGGTGGCGAACCCTCTGCTAGGTTAAAAGAATCAAAACTTAGCTGGAACAATCTTGACATCAGGGCTGGGGCTTGTTCTCTCTATATGTTTGAAGTTGAACTCTTGTCCTCAGAAGAGGGGTCGACCTTTTAGTTGTTGTTAGCTCAAAGCCATCTAGACATCCTTTGTCTTTCTCACTCCTCTTTTTGCTTCTATTGTCGTTTCTTTGCTGTTCTTAATTTGTAATTTGGTGCTTTCTTGTCATCTATTTTATAATTTTTTTTTTATTTTATCTATGAAAATTGGTTCAGATCAACCTATTTGAATCGTACCAGTTTGTTATCAGCCCGATATTTGATCAAATTATAATTGGCATGCAGAGTCCTATATTTTATTAAATAATCTTATTCCTAGTCCCATGAGTTCTTTTCGACGATTTCCTGGGCCTCCCTTTTTACACTCCTACGCATGTCCAATGATATTGGATCGTGTAGGTCGGTGCAGGGTTGTAGTATTTTTTTTATAAAGCTGTGTATATTTTGGAATATTTACTTTTTCATAAACCCTTTTTGTCCTTCTAAAAGTCTTTTTCTTTTTACTTAGACATGTTATTTTGGTTATTAATCACCCATATGCATAATTTTTCATGCATAAGACCATATAAGACACTAATTTTGGATCCGGCTTTCCATAATGCTCATGCCCATGTGAGTAGAATCAAATGTCCTTCAACTGGCATGCATAGTGCTTCCAAGTTCCATCCTTGCACTAGTATAGCACATTGCTCTCGATCCGACCAGGTCGACTGGAAACTGAAAGCATGTCATCGTCATTTAAGAAAAGTCATTCCTGGGATTCAAAGAAAAGTCGGCTGAATTTTTCTCCTTTAACTGGCCCTTGCATCCAATTAAGACGAACCGATACAATTAATTTCTTGTAACTAAAACTTACAAGTACATCATATGTTCATATATATATATATATATATATAAAGGAATTGAAATCAGCTATTTTTTTGTTTTGTGTGGATAAAAACCATCACAGTGCATTTGCATTGACCAGTTGTTTGAGCATGATCTTTTGAAAGCAGTGTTTAATTATACAAAATAACCACTCTACTGCAGAAGTAGCTGCCTGAAATGTATGAAGTTATTAACATGAACATAACTAAAGTTTGTGCGGCACCATCCATCATGTACCTCCACCACGGGACTTACCATCGCACAAGATGATTCAGTTGAATTTGAATGAACCTGCAATTGTGGGTCACCTTATACAGGATATGCTCTGTCACTAGGGAAGATCTCTATATTTTAATTTTAATTTGTTCTGTCTTAACACAAAATACAAGGTCGGCCGAATGCTATTGGGCCCAGCTATCATTAATTACCAAATAAGCACTTTATTAATTTGTCAGTCATTTGACCCAAATAATGCCAATGTTTAATTGATACCATATTTTTTTCGTTTAAGATTTAGAAAAGAATTATATCAATTAATTATCAGACATTTCATGATTTTGTCATCTGCTACCTCTAGCTTTGATAGTCATAGCACTAACTTCATCCACATTTTCTTTTCCCCGGCCCTGCAAATTAATCATCGTCAAAACATTTTCATAAAATTAGATCAAATTGATAGATATAAATTTCAAAAAAATAACAAAGTATATTATTTTGCAAACATGTACGAAGGTTATTATAATGTACTGCTGAAGTTGAAAAAACAAAATCATTAGCAATAGAATATTGATAAAAAAACATATAAAGACAAAGAAAATAGTGCGTGAGCACCCCGATCGTCAGGAAGGGGATGTTCAAGTAATATTGACAAAGTTACTCTTTGATGTAGATTCATTACTTATTCTTTCTATTAAAAGGGACGACAGCCCAACTCCGAGCAGAGTTTGCATCGAAAGTGACAAAGAAAATTGTGGTGGTGTACTTATGTTACGACTAAAATTGACTTGATACCGATGAAACTACAAAAAAAGGGAGGAAATTCGGAAATTCAAACTGTTACAGTCTTAATGCATTTAGAAGCAAGTAGTTTACAAATCAAATCATGAGAATATATATTGTTACATTAAAGAGAGGCAGCTCTTTGCAAATGCACCATG
>NC_045144.1:919269-965229 GCF_008831285.2 Nymphaea colorata
AGCAAGAGATCTAGTCGATTGCTCACATAAAATTCACGTTAATTTCTAAAAAACAAAAGAACTAGAGAAATATAAATGGACAAACAGCTCAACATTAAGGATTTACAAAAAATCAGCATTTAGATATAATGAGAGCATGATATTTTCAACGTTGAAGTATGTATGCAATCTACTAAGTCATGATGCCAAGCATCAAAGATAGCTGAACAATCAGAAGGCTAAGGACCGTGGACATGTTTCAATGTTAACTGTTAAGAGTGCACCTCATATCTTAACACAAAAGAGGGCAAACAGGTTAGGATTGGCATGGTACCATGCGTTAGAAATCTCTTTACTATGAACAGATTCCCTTGGCCAAGTTCATTGATGTTATCAAGGTATTCCTATATGATTGTCAGATGATATCATCGAAAAGAACAGATTGATTGATACAGAATAGGAACATCCAAAAACTTTGATCGTAAAACCTTTCTAGAGAACAGATGGAGAGGTTGCTGTCCGCACAGTACATGTCAACACAGTGCTATTCAACATTCTCAATCATAATCTTAAACAAGTTTGAAATATTTTTAATAATGTTTTAAGGGTAACATTTATGTATGTTAAAATGAAACCATTTTCATTGTCATTTAAATGACAAAAAGAAAAGGATGCAATTATAATGTACACAATTCTAAACACATACCGTTCGAAGCTCGCCACCAAGACCACTTCTCCACTTCTCCGATAAAAGCTACATTTTAGGTATTAGAAACTCCAAAAGCTATCAGCACATTTCCAGAAAACAGTATGAGAAAATAATCATTCGATCAGAATTCAGTGCCATCCATGGAAAGAGTAACAAGAGTTTTGCTCGTAACAAGATGATCAAGAAATACATACCTACTGCAAATAGCAGCTGCAATTGCAAGATCCCCAGCTGTCTCTGTCAACTTCATACCGCTAACAACATTCAAAAATGGCCTATGAAAGAAATTTCACGAAGTTGGCACATATTCTTCATGGCATGAATAATCAAATTTCTTTAAAGAGAATGCACAAATTAATTGATAGAAAGAATTAGAACATAATTAAAAACATTTATTGCAATTTGGTCCCAGAGCTTTTATAACTATTCTGAGAATCTGAACCAAATAACTTAGAAGAGTCCTTCCACCCGCACAGAAAAGCTCAAAAGGGTCGTCTAATGATGAGCTTTTGTGGACACCCAAATCAACTTTGAATTAATGAGTTCCATCAACTAGTACAGTTCTGACTTGAAAGACACAGTTCCATCTACTAGTGGAGTTTTGACTTAAAAGACATTTTAAGTTTCCAAAACTGGTTAGGATCTGTGGAACCAATGGTCTAGCCTAAAAATCAAGTATGGTCAAGGAGAGGTAAAAGCAAGCTTCATTAGAGCATCACTTTAACAGTATTCAGACAAGCCATTGGACAAGCTTTAACAAGGTAAAGCTGATTGTACAGCAAGTTTCAGGCCTCAAAGGAAGTTTGCTCCTAGAAAACCCATGGAAGTCAATATCTGCAGGCTATTACTGTCAGAAGATATGTCTCACACGGAGCTGTCAACATCATTTATCTTCTTGAATAATGAGATTAGCACATTAAGCAAGAAAAAGGAGTAGCACAACAACATTGAATTTCAAGTAGTTTGCTGTTTCTAAATTTTAACAGTACTGTTGAAGCATGTTAAATGGGTTTCAGGACCAGGTCTGGATCCATACCCGATCCATCGTGTAGCCCTTGTTGGGCCTTACTTAAGGCTTGTAACCCTAATTTTGAGTTGTTAATGAAATCTTAAGAGAGAGAGAGTCTGGTTGCTAGTGGGCTCCAGTTCCTCCTCGTCCGTGGTTTTTTTTTTCCTCTTGCTGAGGGTTTTTCCACGTTACATCGTGTTCATCGTATTCCTTTGTTCTTGATCCTCGTGTTCCTACATGGTATCAGAGTCGTGAAGTTCTGGCGTGTCTGATTCGCGTTTTTGTTTCTGTTGTGGCCGTGTGAGAGGAGGACTTGTGCCGGTACTGTTCATTGCCCATTGCCTGACGGTTCCAATCACGTGCCGTTACTATTCGCTGCCCGACGTTGGTCATCGCCTGACATCGTGGAGTTCCGGCGTCTCTTCCAGCGATGCACTCGACACTATTGGAGTTTGGCGATGCACTCGACGCCGTCTGGAGTTTCGGCGTCTCTCTATTCTGGTGACTCTCTGTTTCTGTCCTGCTTGCCGCTGTGAAGTTTTGTTGGACTCAGGCGAAGGTTGCTGTGCCCGACAGTGCACCTTCTGCGCCCGAGATTTTTTCTCTTCGCCCTTCGAAGAGCATCGCCCGAGACTGCCGCTGTCGCCTCTGCCAGTGCCTAACGTCACCACTCTGTGCTCTGTTCCTACCGCCACCACCTGACTGCATCGCCTGGAAACTCTGCTGCCACCGGCTGCCTCGCCCGACATTACTCCATCGCACGGCAGGTTGTTTCTGTTCAGCCCCTGGTTCTGCTATGGTGGAGTTCCTGTTTTTGGCCCATTTGTTCCCTTTTTGCTGTCCATGTTTTGCCGCTCTGTTTCTTTTTGCCCCCTTTGTAAGGCAGGTCTGCAATTATGGCAGCCTCTTCCTCGTTGACCATCAACACTGTTTAGAATGAAGCTGTGGCTTATAGAACCGAGAGTATTCCTCTTCAAGTCACTACCATTCGCCTTACTAAGGAAAATTATCTTAAGTGGGCTGCCGCCATCACCATGGGAATAGCTGGTCGAGGCCGTATTGCATATGTGAATGGGAGTAAGGTTGAACCTGCTGCGAACAGTATATAGCTTGGGATACTTGGTTTCTTGAGGACAACCAAGTCAAAAATTGGATTGTTAATTCAGTCTCGTCTGATATTTAATCTCTCATTCTTCGTAAGAAGACTGTGAGAGATATGTGGATCATGTTGGAACAAATGTATGCCAAGAAGAAGAGGAAGGTTCGTGTGTATCAACTGATGAAGGATGTGTATGCTCTCAGGCAAGGGAATGTCTCGGTCACAGATTTCTATGCAGCTCTAAAATCCAAATGGGAGGATCTTGACTACCATTCCAAGGCTACTTGGCACTGTCATGACAACCAGATGCAGTACGTTGCAAAAGAATGGGAGAATAGGATATTCCTGTTCTTAGTAGGGCTAAATGATGAATTTGAAAATATCAGGAGTCAGATTCTTAACTCTGAGGAATCCTTCAGTATCGAAGATGTCTACTCCCATGTTGAGGCTGAAGAACAGAGAAGACTTGTCCCCCTGGGGGAAGAGGGATCACATACCTTATAATGAGAGATCTGCACTTGTTAGTCCTGGTCTGGGTAGTGCTCCCAAACCTCTTCGTAGATGCACTCATTGCAAGAAGACTGGCCATACTGTGGATTTCCGTTGGGATCTTCATCCAGAAAAACGGGATAACAGGGTGAGATCTTCTAGTGGGAAGATGCCTGTGTCGGAGGATACCAACTCTAGTGGATGCAAGGCCTCCATTTCTGCTGAACAGCTTCGTGAACTGCAGCCTATTTGGGTCGGATCGATGTCAATCCGGCCGAGACATCATATGAAACGAAGGCTAATCATGCTCTTGCCATCGTAGGGGATATAGGTAACTCCTACTTGGGAGAATGGATTGTTGACACTGGTGCTACTCACCACATGACAGGTAACCCTAAATTGTTTCATGAGTATAAATTGGCTTCTGGTAGGAAACGAATTATCCCTCGCAGATGGTTCCTCTACCTTTGTGGCTGGAGAAGGGAGTCTGTCCTTGTTTGACAAATTTCATGTGCGAGGAGCATTACATGTCCCTCAGTTTCCCTTAAATCTCTTATCAGTTAGTAAACTTACTAAAGAGCTGAATTGTGACCTCATTTTCTCTATAAATCGTTGTGTTTTGCAGGACTTGGTGATAGGGAAGAGGATTGGGATTGGTTTGGCGTCTGATGGCTTATATCGTCTTCTCATACGAGTGGCCACGGCTCTTATGACAGTGATTAGCAAGACAGAAAAGTGAAGAGAAGATTGTCTTCAGTCCTTTTTGTATTGGCATGAATGCCTTCGGCATTAACCTTTTGGGATTTTAAAACAGTTGTTTTCCGATTTGTGTTCCACTATGAATTTGTCTTTGATTTCTTGTGATGTATGTCAGTTTGCCAAACATGTGAGGGCTTCGTACCCTATTTCTACTAGTTGTGTTAATGAAGTTTTTTCCTTGGTTTACTCTGAAGTGTGGGGGCCTTTGAGAATTCATACCCGTCAAGGGTTTCAATATTTTATTACTTTTATTGATGACTTCTCTAGGACCACCTTTGTGTACTTGTTAAAAGATCGCAGTGAGGTACTTTAAATCATAGAGACGTTCATTCTTCTTGTGCAAACTCAATATGGTGGAAATGTTAAAACTTTTCGATCAGATAATGCCCGTGAGTATATGTGTCAGTCAGTTGAGAATTTTCTTCGAAAAAGGGGGATTGTTCATAAGACGTCCTGTAGTTATACCCCCCCTCAAAACGAGGTGGCTGAGAGGAAGAACCGCCAGCTCCTTAATGTCACCATAGCCCTTTTGTTTCAGAGAAATCTTCCCAAACACTATTGGGGTGATGCAGTTCTTACTAGTGTGTACCTCATCAACCGCATGCCCAGTCGTGTACTGAATGGTCGGACTCCTCATTCCTTACTTCCGGGAAGTCGTCAACCTTTTCTTCTCCCCCCTCGTGTGTTTGGTTGTGTGTGTTTTATTCATGATCACAGTCCAAATGTTAAGAAACTTGACCCCCGGTCTATCAAGGGTGTGTTTGTTGGGTATTCTTCCACTCAGAAAGGGTATAGATGTCTTGATCCTACTACTGGTCGAGTTTATGTTACAAGGGATGTTACCTTTTTGGAACATGCATCTTACTTTTGTGAGAATACTCTTTAGGAGGAGAAGTCTGTGGTTAGGGAAGAGTATTCTCAGAGTCAAGAGATTCAATTTACAGACTTCTTGGATTACAAGAAAGAAGAACCTATCACAGTTGATTATGGGTATGAAAGGGAGAAAGGATGTTCAAAACCTCTCACAGTTGTTGATATGCCTGAGAAGGAGAAAGGGTGTAACACCGGGACTGAGAAGGAAGGCCTTCGTTTGTTTGGACAGGTCTACTCTAGACGAGGTGCTCGGACAGAGGAGGTGACTTGTGGTGCGAGGTCTAATTCCAATCCCAATGCCATTCCTTCCCTGGAAGACTCAAGATGAGGTTGAAAAAGAAAATGACGAGCTTCCCATTGCCCTGAGGAAGGGTGTGAGGTCAATCCACAAAAAATCTCAAACTTAATGAAAAATGAGAAGAAAATATAGAATCTTGATGGAAGAAAAATAAAAAAGAAGGGAAAAATCAAAATTAAAGAAAAAATTAAGTATCAAAATATAATTTTTTTTGTTTTAAAATACAGCCTATACAGCCGTACCTTTGTCACCTTATTCACATATCGACATGGATAGGTGGTAAGATCACATGTACTCATGTGACTTAAAACAAAAACATCGTATTTTAGATAATTTTCAGCGATTCCTTGTCATTAGATTTCTTTCCCTCCAAGTAATGTATAGTCACTATAGAGTATAAATATTGATTGGCCAAGCAACAGGTTGTCTTTTGACGAAACTCCATTTCTTGAATTGATAAACTGATTTCCAATGAACCTTCTGATAATTAAGCTTCTTCTGTGTGTAGTGTAAGACTGTAAGTTGTAACAAAAGCACATAAAGGAACAATTTGGTGAAATAAGAGCCCCTAGCTCTACTCACACAAGGATTTCATAATAAAACACTACAATACCACATACTATACTAGCAAATATTGCAAACACCATCATGCTTGATATGTTACAGACTTATGGGTTTAAGCTAAATATTTTTATTTAGGCGTTTAGGTCCAAGCAGCCTACACCAAGCTTTAAGCCATGTCTCACAGCATATCTGATATAAGGAGTTAGAGCAGCTCAGAAAAATAACAAAAAAAGGAAGAAGGAATGTGGACCCGATGAAGCACATTTACAAAACAAAACAGTCAGCAGATTATTTGAGGCAGAGATACACTTTGCACAGGTTAAGACTTAAGACATGCCTATCTGACCACAACAATTTGAATAGAGGAGGCCAGTTATGGCCTATGGGTAAGCAGTGCAGAAGCAGCAGAACCAACCTGGCCCAGGTCAACCATAACATTCTCCTCTTGCTTTGAACCTAACCACTTTAGCCCCTACTCCTTCCATGATTCACTCCCTCCTCCTTATGCTTCTCTCTCCCTCTCTCTCCGTCTCTCTCTCTCTCTCTCTCTCTCTCTCTCTCTCTCTCTCTCTCTCTCTCTCTCTCTGGAACAGTCCTGTCAGAGGCCTGTTCTCATCAGGCCTATATGTTCTACATATTCTCATCAGAGACAGTTACTAATGCAGGTCAGAGGCCTACCAGACAGCAGCTCATAACTATAGGTACCACAAATGATCTGACTAGAGGAAAAAGAAACATCTGCATTTGCAATTGAGTAGAAAAAAAAATCCACATTTGCAGTGCTAATCTATCGTTATTTGAGAAGAAAAAAAGTTGCATTGCATATGCAAATGGAACAAATAGGATGTATGTAAGATCCATGCACATGATCAAATATAGAACAGAAATCAAAACCTCTTCATAACCACGAAGAAAGGGCAATATAGTGAAGTAGCTACCCAAAGAGCAGAACCATCCGGACATCATGTTGTTCAATCACAGAAAAGAACTGTATCATGAAATTCACTCCTGTGAAAATGTATAAACGAAAATTTGAACCAGCACATTGATGAGGCATGTCCGAGAATACCTGCACCTCCAGGAGAAAGATCCGAGATCCATCAATAATGACAGAGATGGCTAAGCCTGCTAAAACTTCTGAATTACAATTATTCTCACTTAAGAAGATCTCATTTGGATTTGAAGCAGCTTGAAGACCAGACTGGGACATTTCAAATACCCCAAGCTGAGAAGGAAAAATGTTCTATTAACAGAACTTACAGTGGTGAAGATCTATGAACCATGATAATTTATCATCCACAAACAATTTTGAGCAGTCATATATAGAACCCTCAATAGCACATTTATGCACCGCATGTGCATTTGTAAGGGACACAGGTCAAACAGGTTACCCTCCATGCAAATGAAGCTACAGATTACCCTTTATGCACTGTAAGTCAACAGTTTCCATTTTGCCTATTTGACCAACACTTGACACGCTATTGTCATGAGGAAATGCCTCAGAGTACTGCCAACAGGCATTTATGGTATTCAAAAATTCAAACTCATAGGAAATGTCAATGTTTCATCAGGCCACATTTTTTAATCCTCAAAATCAATTAAAAACTTTCATTGATGCACCACAATGGTCAAATTTCATGTCTGAAGGGAGTCTTTTAGACCAACCTCATCGGTGGATCCAAAACGATTCTTTACAGACCACAACAAACGATGGGACATGTATCTCTCACCCTGTACCGAAAAAGAAAACCTATCATCAATGTCCAATCAGGAATAAAATTCAGCAGCACAAAAATTAAGAAAATACAAAAAGAATCAGGTAAATTTCTAAAAATAGGGAATTTACTCCCAAAAAAGGAGGCAAAGTTATTACTGTTGATAGGATCTTTAGAAACACATGAAACATTTATTCATGATTTTGAAAACACATTTCAAGAACAGCAACCGCAACCATGTGGGACACTAAAAGTAAAACAAAAGTGCTTTCGACTTTTATCAACCAAAAAGACACAACTAAATTAATGCTACAACAAGCCACATCAAAACTAAGGAATGACTCTCTAGACAACTATTATTTGATATATCAAGACAATAGGGACAATACTATACCATCATTGGCCGTTGACTTAGTGTAGAACGACTATTAGAGCCTAGAATTGCTCCAGGACTAATGGACCAAATTAACTCTACATATGAAGACTTCGGATTCCTCAAAGGCCAGTGCGCAATGTATGTATTATGAAGACTTCGGTCTGCTCAAAGGCCAATAGGCAATGTATGTATTCTATACAAGTGATGTGCCATCTATTTTTTGTAGCCGCAAGTGGTTACCACATATGAAAATTAACCAGCAAAGAGTATGCAGCACTTGCAGAACTGAGCAATGTGTTTGAGCCTGATGAACATAATGCCACATAGATAATGTCATGCTACTAAAACAGGAAAACCACTACCTGGTCAGTAGGCTAGAGCTAGTAAGATAATATTGAAGAATAGCAGCATCGCTCATGACCACTCTAATCCCTAAAACCTATGCTGCTATCTAGGAGTACCAAATGGTCTCTAAATGTATTCATCAATTTATCCCTGATACAAATAGTCAAGTAAAAATTAAAGCAACCATAAACAAAAGATGCATGAGAAACAACAGGAACCAGCAACACATTATGTACATGGACCCTTTCAAGAGAAAAATTGGTACTGAAAAAGGACTTGTTAAACTACAGTTAAAGTTCCAAGAAGCATATCCTAATTTTAGAGAAATAACTGAGAGACAACTGCAACAAGATAAATGAAGAAATAAAGATAATTTTATCACAAGAAAGAATATGAAACATGCAAGCAGCATCTGTACCATTTTCTTCCACTAGAACACCAAAGGAACATTATAACCTCCCAGGCTCCCACAACTTCCACATTACAAATCTCAATTGATGACAGAACTACTTTTCTTAGCTCGCAAATGTTGAAAGAATAACAGCAGGAAAATGCCCTCTTATTTGTTATCCATGTCATCCTTGATAGATGGACAAGAAGCACGCAGTAGAAACAACATAGAAAGTGAACAAATAGTTGGGACTCTGACACTATGGATTATCAGATGGACCAGCAACACAATAAGGCCAAGTGCATGGAACTCAAGAAACGAATACATGACACCTAAATAGGACAATTAAAGTGTATACACAAAATAACCAATTAACAACTAATAAACTATGATTCTATCAATACTTCAACAAAAAGGAAAGAAAATTGTTCGATCGCTTCATGCACAGTTGAGTCATATTAACTCGGGTGCAACAACTTTTCTGGAGAGTCCATGTAACTTTGACTTAGGAAAAAGAAAAATGAGCAAATCAAATATAATAGTGTTAGAATATCTTGTGTAAGGGAACCGGGTCTGGATATGGACCCAGTCCCATGGGCACGAGAACCGAGAGTGGCTCGGTACCCTAGGTGGGTTTCCCCCTTATAATCCCACTTAGTGTTGTTTTGTTGGGCTTTTTGGCCAGCCCTCATTTCTAACGGAAATGAAAGAGGGAGATGCTTGTACCTTGGCTGCCAATGAGCACTTTTCCAATCAAGTCTTAATCAGTGTTATAAAAATCTCACTGTGAATCAAATTGGTTAGGGTGCCCATTTGGTGAATTGGCTGATTCAAAGACTCAATCAGTTGGGCTTAGAAACAAATATTATCTACTTTTGTCAAAAAATAAATAATATATGAATAAGAAAAATCTTAAAAGACTTGAGAAAATAACAAAAAAGTGATAAATGGCAAGTCTACATCCACCATAGTTTGCCAGCAATTTGATCCATAGCTACAATTCATAATCTGTTTCTCTTTTGATCAAGATGAAGGCCAAACAGTCCCTAATATCTGGCATCTTCTGTTGCAGCATCATTAAAGTGGTCACTGGTCATGACAAATAGACCATTCACAGATGCTCACAGCAGAAAGAAAATAGGAGCAAAATGGAAAGTTGTGCTTATGGCAATTTTCAAAAGCAGCCTTCAGTGTTCAGGAGATGAGGAGTCCCCCCCTGGAAAAGAGAAGTTGTGGCAATCAACTGCATGGACAAAAAACTTGCATAAGTAACTCTCCCTATGAGGCACATATCATTTGTAAGAACAAACAAGAATTTGCTTCATACATCCTATATGGAGAATATGGTCTCTTCTACTTTAAGTCACTTTCTCATGTTTCTTCAATTTCTTCATTTTCCTTCATAATTAGATTTGCAGGTGTACAGGGAAAAAAATTTGTTATAATACAAGGGTTTTCATACAAGAACTTGCCAAAGTCCAGCTTGAACCCATATGACTGCAAACCTTCTACATCAAATGTGTGAAATATTTTGGAGGAAAAAATAATTCATAGCCACACCATAATTGTGGTAATCTATAAAGCAATTGCCTGTTCCACAAAAAAAGTCAAAAACAAACTGAAATTAGAACATAGTAACATAGTAGCATTAAAATCCTATATCTAGTTGAACCCTTACTATCTTGGAGAAGTTCAACAATGACATCAAAAGACAGTGGACACTTCTGTCAAGTACCAACAAGAACAAACGAGAACATCCTTTTCAGTGACAATGAAGCTCACATACCTCCTTTCTTTAATCGTTATTGACATCCCAAGCTGTGGAGGTGGCACCTTTAGTTGAACTTGATACGAGCATCAGATGAAAATTGGTTTGGAAGAAGACAGAGCTTTACATGCTTGCATATCAGTGAGTACAATGCAAATGTCCCACCTGCAATAAAATTGAGCAACCAAAGGCAAGTCCTGCAATTAGATCTCATAACTAAGATTTAGCTATGAGGACAAAAAGAAAGCATGCTTTTAACTGTATGAATTGACATGTTAGCTCTGAAAATAAAAACACAATATATGCACATTTGAACAGTGGGCCCATAAGCCACAGTTTCCCCAATGCTGAATACTGCCCTCATTTATGGATAAACAAAACACATATTAGTCAAAATATGATAAATATCCATAACACTCAACTAACATGACACAAGAAGAAACTGAATACTAACCTGGTCTGAAACCATAAAGGACCCAACTGTCGAAGCAAAGGCACGGGTGGGTAGTTGGTGGCGATGAAGAATAATTCCACCTCATTTTGCAAAACCATGTATTGCAAGCCAAGACAAATATTAGATGAAGCCAAGAACAAAATTCATGCAACTTCAAAGGATAGAACTTTTCAAAAACGTCACAGTTCAAAATTGACCAGTTCTTTTGAAAACAGATAAGAGATCTTCCATGATAGCCTCAACCCTAAGTCTAGGTTATGTCTTTGAAAAACAGGATAAAGACATTTCAACGGGTTGAAGACACTCGGTTAAGATGGAATTATGGGTCAGGTTCCCAAATGATGTGCCTCTCCTAAGACAAAGGAAAAGATGGACAAATTGTCACATTCAGCACAAGTGAACTAGGTTTGAAGAGTTCCATCTATTCCATGAATGGACTAGTAGTTTGTTAATGAAATGGCAAACACCTTTCAAGACCAAAGGGGATTGGTTAGTTCCTCGTATGGCAAGAAAACCTCCAAATATAACCAAAGATGTCAAATTTTGACTTTGAAATAGTTCAAAATTATCACTTTAACTCATAAGCTTGAGTGCTCGTGTTGTGCAAGTAATATGTCATTCACTTATCCATAGTACCATACAAGGATTTGGATTCATTTTGCATCAATGTCGTCGAACCTCTAGAAGGGATATCTTTCAATTTCCAAAATGTGACCACAAAGGAATCATCCTCGACATCTTAGCTAATAAAAAAAAGGAGCAGATATTGACCCCAAATTCGCACATCCACAAAAGATCGTTACATTCAATTCCTACGAGTTCAAACTTCATGTCTTTCATCTCTTGGCAGGCACCTTTTGTTTTTGTTTTTTCTTAGTTTTTTTGTTTTTCTTTCTTTTGCATTTAGCTTTTTGCTTTTTTTTTTCTTTGATTTTTTTTTTCAGGCCGACCTTCACCTTCAAGGGAATACCTCACCACCTCAAAGGTTACTACGAAGCTCCACCGCTTTGGTTGTTATGTGTAGCTTTGTCAGATGTCCAACCCGCTTCACCTTATGGGTTTTCGACGAGGCAAAGGTTCGTAAGTCATTATTTTCGTGAAATAGACATAAATCAGCTTTATGCCTACCCGGTACTCTTGATTACTGACTCAGAGGAACAACTACACAAGCCCTGAGCCCATCTCTCAACACTCATTTTGCTACCTGCCAAGATCTTACAGAGCATTGTGGCTTCTCTCTCAGTATATATTCATGTTAAATCCTTGCAAATGTTTGAACACCAGAGTCAATAGCATTTCCTAGTCTTAACTTTCTCAGCTTCATAGGAGTTTTCCTTACTGTTCAGATCCAGGATTTTTTCAGCTTTCCTCTTCCATTGCTTGACAACAAAGACATGAAAGTTTCTCCTACTCGAGAAGATACTAAGAGTAAAGCAAAGACATATCATTATGAGCGAAGACATTTTTAAAATGTTTTTAAACAAAATTAAATTTTTTTTTACTTTACAACTGTTCTTGACATCAAATGGTATATCACGAGGAGGCATGAACTCTACTCTCTAAAGAGATGGGTGAATGCAAAACAAGATGGGTAGACTGAGTAAGAGGCAGACTTTTCGACTTCTGACAGGTTCACAAATCTGGGTTAAAAAGACATTATATTGTAAAGAACCGATATGAAAACTAAGGATTTTTTTACCCTACAGAAGTAGAGGATTTTAGAAAACCAAAATTCAGAATTATTGAACAATTTTGGTATTTTTTTATTCTTCCCAATTTCTGTACAAAGTAGAACAAAATAAAAGTTCTCAAAAACAATTTTTCCTAATTAAACTATTAAAGGTCAGTAAAAAACCCACAAATTTCAGAAAACTATAATCACATGCAAGAATATCAAAACACAAAATGCTTGCACCAAAGATGAATATACAACACTCAAGCACACAGGGCACAAATAATACAAATAAAAAGAAGAAATCACACTATGTTATTCTATAGAATTTATAGAAAACAGATTTCCTCTTCAAAGAACAGAGTAACTCACTTCTTGTAATGGACCATCAACCTTCATCGTATTCCCAAAGGTTACCTTGACAATTAATTGGTGCTGCATTAAGGGGAAACATTTTTTGACAATAAGACTGTCTTAGACAAGTGCAGTCCACCAATTAAGAAGGAAAGAAAGAAAAAAAGGAAAAAAATGCATACCCGATAACGACTGCTAAAGCCTGTCTACAACAATGCTCTGCCTCATTGAGCCTTCCCTTTCTCACAACAAATTTGACCCGCCATCAGCAGAATTAGGTCACAAGTCATAACTGCAAATACAAGAAAAGTAGAATTATAGGAAAGATCTAAGCAATATTTAGAACTAGTCAAGAATAGGGGAAGAAACCATACGATTTGAAAGCCAAAAATGTCATTAATGCTAGGAAGTACAATAGACAGGCCCAATTATAACTAAACAGATGAAGGTATTTAGCAGCCAACAAAGAAAAGCGACAACGTAGGAAAGTCCGATATTCATATAACATCCAAGTTGTAAGGAGACCCTTTTCCAAAGCACGCTAGTTCATAGCTAGAAGGTGTCGCTGTGACCAATAGGTCACAGGCTGACAGCAACAATTTTGATAGCGAGATGATCACATCTGCTATAATGCATTGACTTTAACAATATGCAGCCTTTTTTATTTTGATACTTTGATCATACAAGCCAATAGTATTTTACTGTATTTATGTTAACATTTAAATATAAAAACGGCTTTCTAATTAAAATTTCAAAATTCTTAAAAGAGCATCCAACAAATCGTAATACCGCAAAACTAATGCATTAGAATGAGATCCAGGAGCAAAGACTGAAAAACCATCCATACTGATTGAAACTGAATGCAAATCAGTGACGGAGCCACATATGAACTGCCCACATCAGCCCTTCAATGTTTCTTTATTTTCACATTAACATATTCAAACATTTGTATGTATGAATGTATGTATATGTACATATATATATATAAGTGCCCTTTCGGATATGAAAATCTGCTACTGGAGCAAATGCTAGTGATTGAGCCTTTCCAGTACCTAACAATGGAGTCACAGTAGAGAAACGCTGTGAGAAGAGATCTGTGGGTCAATAGCTTTTTATATTTTAAAAAAAAAATTGTGATCAATTGGTGGGGTTTCAGTATTTAAAGATTAAGAGAGACAATTTAATAATCATTAAAGGGAAGAGGAGCAGAAAGAAGACAACAAGGAATCATCTTTCTATCATCAGTTTAACCATATTTACTGCTTCAATGAGGTCTCTAATAAAAGAAAGGAGCTTAAGGGCACAAAAAGAGAGATCCCCTATGTGGGGGAGACTGCCGGTTAGATGCCGTCGTTGATCTGTACGGTGGACAGATATCTACTGGTCTCTAGTACGGTTCCAAACAAAGAAGACATGATATAGGGCATTAACTGGCTCTGCTACCAATTGTTTGTTGAAAGAATCTAGATTCACAAGCACAAGTTCACACGTAGATATAAACCGGTCAGATGCTTATCGGTTCTTGTCATGATACACAACGAGAGAAGAATGAAGAATGAAGAATGAAGAATGAAGATGGATAATCACTTTGGCTAACGGCTACCATCAATGGACACGAACACAGGTGCTTAACATTGAAGGTGAGCAGGGACTGATCCTCAAAAATTTTTCAACTATTGAAACCGCTCTGGCTCTTGAATGGGTGCGAAATAAAGAGGTGCATGGTGAAGAAGTTTGGGAATGAAGGGACACAACCAGTGAAGCCTTCAGCGCACGTTCTCCAACAAAATTAACAATCCTCATAATTCAGTTACCTATTAGTATATGAAACTTGTCCAACTTGGCAAATCCTATGTGGGGTTCAAAGTGAAGGGAGCCAAGAGCTCTATGATATGATATGACATGTTTTAATACGAAGGAAATGGAAGTGGGCAGACTTAAAAGAGGAGAGGGTTTGGAAAGAGGAGGGCAGCCGGATGCATAGCTGGGTCTGCCTCTGCAAATCGGCGATTTGTCTGAATCTCAAGGAGAACCCTTACCGTCCTGTGTGAGCAAGCTAATGAGGATAGTGATCACAATGTTCCTCAAATACAGAAAAGGCAACAAAGATCCAATAAATTTTGGCCACCGTATGATATTCAATGACTCAATCAGTTGGGCTTAGAAACAAATATCATCTACTTTTTCAAAGATAAAGCATATCTCAAACGACCCGGGTGAAGAAGACGACTAGGGCTGCGATTTGGGGAAAGGCAGACAGGAAACACAGGAAGACGTGAGAATGAAACGGATAGAAAGAGGCAAGCCTGCGCCTTACCTCGACAGAGATGCGGAAGAGGAGCTGATGCAGACATGCGCTACGAGAATGAGCAGCTGCATTGCGGGAGAGCTTCTGCGAGAGGAAGAGGAGCCTTCTCCACGAGCAAAGACTCTGCCCTAACGGGCAGCAATTCTGTCCGCACTGAAGAAGGAAAGACATGGGTAGGGCTCGATAAACCTACCCTCTCGACAAACTTTCAAAATTGACCGAAATATTTTGGAGAAACACTTTAGTTTTAAAAATTTCATAAACTGCCTTTCTGAAGAGTTGCAGGCATAACAGCGGGACTCACCGTCAAACTGTCTGAACAGAGGGAGAGGCAGCCTAGTTCAACGCCCTCGGTCTTTCAGAATGGTTCCGTGGAACATCAACCTGTCGCGGGAGATGGGCTGCACTCAGAGTTCAGAGTTTGTTGAATCAATTGTTCGTTTACTTTTTGAATAGATAATATATTTGGCAATTCATGGCCGATTCTGTTGAATCGATGAATCCCCACAGTTCACTACTTCATTTGTTATACCTTTCAATTTTTAACAATACTACAATAAGGTCAACAGCCCAACATCTACTCTGTCTCCACTCTATTGGCAGCAATAGTGAGAATCTTAATCCGATATTTCGATGGGGACGCATATTAGAGTAGAAAGCATTGATAATTAAGTGAAGGGGCTGATGGGTGAAAGTAGAAGCGAAGGAAGATGAATTGACTGATATTAACTAGAATACGCTTTAATCCAAGGAACCATAGTTCTTGCTTACGGATTTATGCTTCACACGTAAAACTTGGTGTATGTTTCTCAACCCCGCCTCAAAAAGGCAAAGCAGTGCCCTGTTCTTCCACGTCTCAGATAAAGTTGACCGTCTTCCGAAAAAATGGCTGACATTTTGTAGAATCTAAAAGTGGTGTTGATCGCAATCACCTGCTGGCTATTGAGGAAAATACCCTTCACTAGAAGCCCCATCAGTGGGACCAAACTTTTCTTTCATCCCAATCACCGCCATCAGTAGCATTCCAATGCTATGAAACATCAGTTTTATGTGAGACATGCTTGGAATTCCCATAAAATAATTCGGGAGCAATATAACCGATTGTGCCTTTGCCTTCTGTAATAGTTACACTGTTTCTCTCCTTACAAAATGATTTTGCTAGGCCAAAAATCAGAAATCTTTGGTGTAAAGTCACTGTTTAGAAGAATGTTATGTGGCTTGATGTCAAAGTGGATGATTCTTCGGTCACAGCCTTGCTGTAGATACTCAATTCCCCTGGCAGTGTCTAGTGCTATATCGTATAGCCTTTCCCTCAACAAGCAATGGCCTGCAACTGTGGTGTCAGTAAACTTCTCAAGTGAACCATTTTCCATGAAGTCGTAAACAAGTGCTCTTCAAGACCCTTCGACGCAAAAGCCAAGAAGGCGAACCACATTGACATGGTGAATCATACCGATGGTGGCAACTTCAATACAAAATTCTTCCCCATCATTATATGATTTTTCCATAAGCTTTACAGCCACCAGTGTGCCATTGGTCAACCTTTATAGACATTCCCAAGGCCACCCTGCCCAAGTTGACATTTGAACTTACTTGTCATTCTGATTATGTCGTTGTATGTGTACCTAGTGGTTGTGAGACTTCTCAACTTTTGTTGGTGTACGGAATGACAAGCATCCATTTTCTGTAGGAGACCTTGAACAAGAAATCCGAAGGGATCGACTAATGAAAACAATAAACATGCTGTCAGAAGGCTGCCGACTGCTGCTAGACAACCTGCTGAAATCAAACTGAATATTACACTCTTGGTGGCAGCACTCGAGGGTAGTTAAACTTTCGATCATTTAGGGCTGCCCTTCGTACCAATGTATGAAGGTAACGATGCCTGAAAACCAATTTTTTTGCTGGGATAAGTGCCAAATCGGCGAACACAGCATGGTTAATTTGCTAACCAACGATCATGGGCAAAGTTAGGGAGACTGGGTAAGGTCCTTTAAACACCAAGACTCGTGTGATATCGTTGATCTGTTGCATCTGCATGACGTTGTATGGTTTTGATATTTCTTGAGCTTCCTGCATATAAAAGTAAAGATATGTTAAAAGTATTCAATGGATAGCCAACATGACAACCAATTACGAGGATTAGGTATAGAGGCCGGCTTTCATTAAATGTCAAAAAAGTAGTATTACTAAGTGAATGCCAGAATTAAGAGGAGCGTTGGGATATACAGTTGAAGGGCAAAAGAATAGTGATCTTTTCCAATTATTGTTCTGATGTTGGTCGAGGGCACCAAAATGAAATTAAGAATAGAACATATATAGAATTTATGGGTCTGGCCATTCAATATGGCCGACCGTGCAGAGTGCGCTGCGGATGCCAGTCATTTTCCCAAAGCTGGCATTACAAATGATACGAGATTGTGCATATTTACATGCGCGAGAAATGGACGTCCAACAAGTTTATCAAACATTGATTTTGATTAATTTCTTTAGACTTGCCAATCGGCACATATACTTTCAAGCTCGTTGTAATACTGAAAGATTCGGCCAACTTGAATCCCCCAAATTATCAATCTAGTTGGATTTTAGGAAACCAGTGGAAAGCTGGCGGACTAGACCGCTTGTATACATTAATTTTGAGTTATTTTAGTTTTTTAATTAATAATTTACAAGAGCCTACATGTAAACTTAGCTAACTTTTCAATGTCAATGACATTGTGAATGATTAATTAAGTTGACATTCATAATTGATAGCACAGTAAGCGTGTGCGGCCTTTTAAGTTGAGAATCACCATTAATACCTAGAGCCCGTTTGATTTGTTGGAATTTTAATGTAGTGGTGGAACTTTAATTCAAATCTTCAAAAAAGTTCCAAATCCAATCAAACATAAAACAGTTGTCCTGAGTGTTTTGGTGGTCTTACTCATAATTCTTTGTACGCCCGCATGCATAATTTTTTGTGGACACCAACATAGGAGTGTGCACGTCAATGGTTTCAGCATTTTGTATAATGACTTAGAGTCTTTTGTTGAGCCACGTTTAAGCCAAGCGGACTATGACGTTCTAAATTCCAATTAATTAAGGGACCCCCCAAATTACATGGGCGGGCAAATTACCTGGATCGCCTGCCCCAGTTGAATTTCCTGCAATGACATTTTAAAAATATTTCTCTTTCCCACTCGTCGCAATGGGAGAACCCTTTGTACACCAGTGACATTGATGATTGAAAAGAATATCGAGGTGTTATTATATACAACTAGTAAAACTTCATTCCTGCGTCCCAACAACATCTAATTAACAACGGATTCGTATGTATGTTAAAATAAATAGCCTTTAATAACGTTCAACATAAAGAATTTTCTTTTTTTCATTTCTCCTACTGAATTAAATCCACAATAACGCTCCTTACACAATGATTTTGACCCTAATTCAGTTTTCAAAGATCAGTAAAAACATATTTCTCTCAAGGATTGGTAAAAGAATATTTCTCTATCTTCTCTTGATTTCACATGCATTATGAACCAGACAACACTATTAAAAGTATAACAATCAGAGCAATTACCATCTCTAGCTTTCTAAACCAAGCATCACTGAGAAAGAGATCAATGCTGCAGCTGTCTACTTACAAGAACATTGTTCTCACTGACGTTTCCCGGATTTGGAAATGTTATAGCGTTCACACATTGCACAATTCATTATCTAGCTAGATAAGCAACAAACTGTCAGGAAATAGGAGTTGAGAAAAGCATCTGGTTGCAATCCCATTTGTAAAATGCACAAATATTTAAAGTACGGTCACGTTATTGGTGAATGATTGCTACTACAGGAACAATCAAGTTTTGCAGGCTAACCATGATTTATAAATTCAGATTGGTATCAGATCCTGGTGAATATTTTGCATCAGATCCCGCTTTCATCTGGGTCAGAATCCAACCGGAGGCATGCTACTAATTTTTTCATGAACTTGTGCTACAACGTATTTCAGATCTAGAAAAAAAATTGTTAAATCCAAATACAGATCTCAATTGCTTGTCAGTGTTCTACATTCGGATTTAGATGTTTTAAATCAATTTCATTTTCTTTATAGGTTTAAATGGCCTATGAACGACGGGAATTTGCAAACTGGAGGACCAGAATTTCAGACAAAATAAAGCATAGGAACTGAGCAGCTTGAATTGTGATTTTTCAAGTTAACTGGCATCTATATATTTACTAAAGTCGGTTGTAATTTGGACTTCGACATGAATTTGAATAGAAAAATAATAACACTGGATCCAAATCCATGTCCATAGTTCCAACTTCAACAATCGAATGAGAAAGGACGGTAGCCAAATGGTGGGACTAAAAGACAATATGAGAAATATTCACCACAAAAATTTCCCGCTTTCCTGGCTCCTTTCACTATTGCATTTGAAGATGGAGAGTTGGGGGAATCAAGAGAATTTGTAACCGTAGGTCCTGAATTTGGGGGGAAGGGACTGTAGCCAAATGGTGGCCAGAGGGCCCAGGTCCCACCTATATGTTAGAAAACTTTGCATATTAAAGAAACAATCAAGGTTTGCAGCATAGAAATGACTGATCCCCTTCTTTATGCTCCTAAAAATCTGGAAGGCTTAGCTGTAGAATGCTAACACGTACTAAAAGAGTTTACAAAGGAAAAAAAGCATTGAATCTGGTTTACGAAGGAAAAAAAATGATCCTTTTACCAGGCATTGTACACCGAATACCCCAAGATTTGTCGAGATGCAAAACTCAAGGGTGATGGTTCATGAAGGTAAAGATGGTCTCAACAACATCTTGCTGGATTTGTCATCAACATGTGAATCACTTTGACCCCCCACCCTTCTCTCCACACACACACGTCCAGTAATTTTGAACGAAGTCAACTTTTTTTAGACTTTCGCGGGGCTGGGAAAACAGCTTTCTAGGACAGGCTTGGTTGACCCTGAAAGCACTTACACATGACAATGCTAATCTATGTGAATGCACCTACAAATGGTCAGAACCACCCAATAATCAGTGAGTACAGGTATCCTTCCAAATAGGAAGCAAAATTATATTGCGCCCCACTGGAGTTATTTGTGTGAACAAGATGGAAGCTATGATAGTAACAGAACTCGAGAGTCAGGAGTATATCACGCTACCAGCTGATTTTGAAGATGATCCATCAGAGCAATTTGTATGGTGCACTGATCCATCTTCGCAGTAACAAGCAGGGGCGTCATCTTCTCCAAATGCACACTGGCCCCCACTGGTAGTACGCTTGAGGCAATCAAACCCCCAGCGAAGAAAAAATCCACCACTCAATATGGCAGAAAGGTTTGCAGACTCGGACTCCTCAACACCAGCAGGGATTTCATACATAGGACAATTGATGCGATGGACATCAAGAGGCAGCTTTATCTGTTCCTGTGGACTGTAATAATAATACAGCAAAGAGCCATCATCACAGTCTTTTCTCTTCCATGAGGACGGAGGTTGCAGAAGCCAATCATTAGCAGAATTGCACCTGAAGAAGGTAAGGTTGGGACCAAAGAGCCGGAAATTACTAGTAAGGAGTCTTCCAGAGAAGCTGAAGTTTTGAGGTGATGAGCAAAGTTTTGTCTCATACGAATCAGGGTAGCGAACATTCAAGCCACAATCAAGGTATATGATTCTTTTAACAATGAAATCGCTGTCGAATAGACGAATCTTAGTATACAATAAGAAAAATTTTAAGACTTGAGAAAATAACAAAAAAGTGATAGATGACAAGTCTATATACACTAAATAGAATCAGTTTGCCAGCAATTTGATCCACACCTGTGATTCATAATCTGTTTCGCTTTTGATCAAGATGAAGGCCAAACAGCTCATAATATCTAGCATCTTGTTGCAGCATCGTTAAAGTGGTCACTGGTCATGACGACTATACCAATCAAATTCAACAGGGCCAAAGCGACAGATGCTTACAGCAGAAAGAAAATAAGAGGAAAATTGAAAGTTATGCTTATGGCAATTTTTAAAAGCAGCCTACAGGATAGTGTTCATTCAGGAGATGAGTCCCTTCCGCAAAGACTTTGCAGCTAAGAAAAGAGAAATGGCAATCAACTGCATGGACAAAAAACTTGCATAACTCCCTCCCTCTATGAGGCACATATCTTTTGTAGGAAAGAACAAGAATTTGCTTCTATTAGTGCATTCCATATGGTCTCTTCTACTTTAAGTCACTTTGTCATGTTTCTTCAATTTCTTCCTTTTCCTTCATAATTAGATTTTCACGTGTACAAGGAAAAAAAGAATCTTATAATACAGGTTTTCGTACAAGAACTTGCCTAAAGTCCAGCTTGAACCCATATGACTGCAAACCTTCTACATCAAATGTGTGAAATATTTTGGAGGAAAAAATAATTTATAGGCACATCATAATTGTGGTAATCTCTAAAGCAATCGCCTGTTCCACAAAAAAAAAGTCAAAAAGAAAGTGAAATTAAAACATAGTAACATAATGACATTAAAAACCTATATGAAAACTAGTTGGGAGAAATTCAACAATGAATGACATCAAAAGACAGTGGACACTAATGTTACCAACAAGAAGAAACACGATAACATCCTTTTTCAGTGACAAGGAAGCTTACATACTTCCTTTCTTTAATCGTTATTGACAACCCAAGCTGTGGAGGTGCCACCTTCAGTTGAACTTGATACAAGCATCATATGACAATTGGTTTGGAAGAAGACAGAGCTTTACATGCTTGCATATCCGTGAGTACAATGCAAATGTCCCACCTGCAATAAAATTGAGCAACCAAAGGCAAGTCCTGTAATTAGATCTCATAACTAAGACTTAGCTACGAGCACAAAAAGAAAGCATGCTTGTAACTGTATGAATTGACATATCAGCTCTGAAAATAAAAACCAATCAACCACAGTTTTAGCCTTCTAGGCTGCACTAATACACCAATCAGCCATATTCCACCTGCATTGTGATATTTTATAAATGCCATAAGAATTCAAGCACAAGCTCCACATCAACAAATACATGTTTTTCGGTACTTGGGTGCACGTGAACGTGTCTTTCTACTTGGGTATGAGAGAGAGACACACACACACATGTTCATGACAAAGACCCTGAGTCATATCTTCCATATGCTTTAAACCAAAACAAACATGAAAAGAAAAGGCATTATTTCATGTTCAGTACGTCAACAACACATTCCTAAGGATGCCTTCAACCAACACTACAGCAAACTCCGGTCGTATTAACTATTAAGTACTTTGGTTTTTCTAGAAGAGTTGTCGTTGAAAGGTGAATGGCATCAGAGGCTCGTGGTTCGCCAACCACAACAGGCTTGGAAGGCGACCAAGTTCAGGAAAACCCATAATGTTAGGATCAAGTTCACAAATTCATGCAATGCATAAAATGCTTGCCATATCAAGTGTTAGGAATTATTCTTGGGAAAAGAAAATTATCACTGTTCACCTTCTAGTTCATGATCTTGGGCCTTACCTATACAGCTAGATAAGAACATCAAAAACCAAAAACAAATCTGAAAATAGTGGGGACCCTAGACCCGGCGTCGGTAAAATCTGATGACCTGGTGTCGATCCCCTTCCCAAGATCACTTGAGGGAGCCGTAAGTCCAAAACTTGGACAAGTTAATTACAAAAGTTGATCCAGCCGGACAGCAACCCCCACTTAATAGTTCCCTCGGTAAAGATACAAGTGTGTTTTCCCAGACCCAATGCTTAATTCCTACTACAACGCTAAGGGGATCAAGGCTTGTACAATCGCGAGTGATACAAAGTATTCTCTCACAGCTCTCTCAGCAATCACATACAAACCATTCATACAATCCCTAAGAACGGCCAAACCATGCCCTTTCCCTTTGGTGGTCTAGCTACCCGCAGTCGTGTCCTTGGCAAGGTGCCTTGCAGGGACTGCTGACGGTCGCAATTGGCTAAGCCTAGTTTGGAAATAAAAGTGCACCCATAATCTCACGTTCTATAGGATGTTTAGAAGTTACCTAGCCGACGAGAGATCGGCTTGAGCAGCAAGTGATCCGAGAGAAAACCAGTGGCAAAGCCACCCTCGAATATCTCAGCAAGGTGGTCTCATATGAGCTGGTCGAGAGAGTCTCGGCAATGAAGGTGGCAGCGAGGGATGCTGCGGGCTACGATGCCTGGAGCAAGGGAGCTGCTGATGGCGTCGGTCGGCCGAGTGTAACAGCAACATGCAGGAAGAGCGCCTGGTAGGAGGCAGGGGCTAGGCCGGCCTGGCCTAAGTCACCTTGGCGCCGGTGAGGTTGATCGGCCGCTGAAGGCTACGAGTTGAAGCAATAAGGCCGTGTGAAGTTGTCACCTGTTGGCCTGATAACTCTAATCTGAACACGAACAACCTTGGAGATGAACCTATCTAATGGACTCCAAGGGGTAAGGCCGAGCTCGGAATAAGGAGGTGAGCTCGGTGAGAGTTTAGGTAGGCTAGGTTCGGTTAGGTGAGCTCAGTAGAGATTTGAGCTCGGATGGACTAGGTCAAGGTAGGTAAGTCACTGTAGCCTAGGTGGTTCGGTAGTGGGTTGGCTTGAGTAGAGCCAAGTGAAGTGGGGTTAAGGCAACGACTGGGCTAGTGATGGACTAGTCGGTTATGGTATAGGGATTGGCTAAGGGTCATGCGATAGAAAGTGGAGAGTTAAGCTTACGAGTTGGATACTAACGATGGGGGTCGGTTATGCTAAGGGTTAAAGCCAAGAGACATGCAAGAGTGTAGGCTAACTAATGATGAGAAGTGGGGATTAATGACGAGGTAGAGGAGGCCACGGCGTGAGGATAAGAGAGGTTAAGGCTAGAGTTAAGTGGAATGGGTCGGTTACAAGATGTAAAGGGCTAAGGGTGTGTGAAAAGGCTTCCTAGCTAAAAGAGGTGAATACGTACCTTTAATTCCTCAATTATGGCATGGAGTGGTGGGAAATGAGGTGAGTTATGACTCACGGTGGGGAGGCTTCAAGAGGGCTTATGATGAGAGGAGCTAAGTGGCGAGCTGAGACGAAGGTGACTTTTGAGTTTGTATGGGTTTAGGAACGGTTATAAGGAGGTGAAGGGTGTGAGTGATGGGGGCGAAGCGTTGTGGCAGGGGTGTAATGATGAAGAGGACACTTAGCGTTAGGGAATTAACTTACCTCTATGTGTGGCCAAGTGGACAGCTTCACTTGAGTGAGAAGCCTTAGGTAACACTTGTATTGATGAAGGGAAGCCAAAGGGGAAGAATTGGAACGAGCGCCAACGAGTTGGGTCCTCCTTTTCCGCTCGTTAACTCACCACCGGGTTTGATTTGCCCTCCTTGACTTAGACATCAATCAATTAATTGTAAATGTTGCCAAGGGTAATTTGGGGATGAGCAAGGGGAATTGCGATAGCCGCTCGATGGTTGCCGGAATTTAGCAGCGGCCACTAGAACCACCGTCCGACTTGGAAATTCTGGCCGGTAATGGAACTCAGCTGTCCATAGCTTTTTGGCCAAAACTTGGACTGCATTCCACCAAGACCAGGGTCATCCTATCTGAACCAACAAGAGAGAGAGAATTTCACCCTTGGTTGCTTCAGATTTCGTCTGAACCTTCCGCCCAATCACTGATTTGCCTCAGCCAAGCCGAGCGTGCGATGTTGCTTGATTTTAGGATCGGCTGTGGAAAATTGCTCTCCTTTGTCGACAGCAACCTCACGATTCTATGCGAGAGGATTTGCTGCTGTCGTGGACAGGTTTTCCAAGGAGATCTACCGATGAATTCACAGAAATCCGATTGGCCTTCTACAAATGGATTCCGGCGAACCTTCTCAGTTTCTCGCCGTGAAAACAGTCGTCACAAGCCGCACGTAGTTCTTCCTTTCCAGTAACATTTCCTCTGGTTTTGGCAGAGTTCCAAAAACTTACTAGGAACGAATTCCTCAAGGCTTGATTTTCTGCTCGAGAGGATTGCTTCGGTGCCTACCTCGTCTCTTGCAGCCGGAGTCGATGCTCGAGCGCTAGCCAGCTACTAGGTGGTCTTCTCGCCCGAGGGTACTAGTCCAGCCTCTCGACTAGTCATCTCCACCGGTGGTACTAGCCGCTTTCCACTAGTTTTTCCCTAAGTCTTCCCGAGACTTCAACCGGCCTCTAGTCCTCCTCCGTGATCGAGGGGGCTGCACCGTGAAGAAGGAGCAATTCCATCGGGGGATTTGTGCGTAGGATAAAGACAGCAAGGGAGGTTTTCTGGCAACCTCTAAGCTCATCTTCACGCCTCTGTTGCTTTAGCCAGAGCCACGGGTTGTAGCCTTTGAGATTCCGATCACCGCCGGCAAGGCCGATGAGGGGAAGAGAGAAACTCCCACATGGGGAACAGAGACAACGAACCAAACTTTCTTCTTTCTATTCAATATTCCATTCCCTAATAAAAACAACTTACATCGAGCTTATATAGCTCACAAAGAACCGGTTCTTGGAATGAACCAAGACACTTATACTTAAAACAAAACGACTCAACAAAAGCAAATAAACTAAAGCAAATGAGACGAGACATCTCAGAGTTCGAGTTTGACTCAGGCCTTGTGAGCCTGAGAGGTAACTTGTCTCGGTTCGGGCCTAGACTTCCCCGTTCGACTTGGGTTAGGACTCGACACTAGGCTTGACTTTACCTCTATCGGATCTAGGTCCGTTTCTCTACGCCGTGCCCATCTTCAAGTCTGTCTCTGCTCTGCCCGTACTTGGTGCCCACTGTAGCACCTCCAAGTACTATGTTAACCTCCTTAAGCCCGAATTCTTCTATCGATGCGTCCTGTCTCTTCAAGCCTTGGGAGGCTGCTCACACCCAACATCATCATTTCAGCGTGATTCTACATGCTCAACCCTTCTTAGCCGAGTATGCTTTGGCCTTGTCGGCCACATCGGTGCTTCTTTTCTTCGGCTGGCGCCCTTCCACGTCCGCACGATGGGCCGCGTCTTCCTTCGGCCTTGACATCTCTTGCTCGGCAGCCAACTTTCAGCCTGCCTTGCCTAGGCTTATGCCTTGGTTGCGATCCTTTGGCCTGGCCTGGCCTCGGCCACTCCCTCAGCCATCATCGGCCGAGACAGATTTAGGCTCGCATCAGAACGATCCTCCTTAAAACGAGCTTGCCCCCAAGCTCGTGCTTGGTTGTTTCCTAGGGTGGTCTGATTCATCTTTATTCCTCCTAGGCTGTTGTACCCTGGTCCATTAATCTCTAGGCGAAAATTCGAGTGAGGTCTTATGCTGAAGGAACCGTTGCCCTAGTCCCTTAAAATGTACTTGTGTTATGATCCTTGCTGATCTACCTTCGGCCACTGCTTGGCTACACTGCGTCATTCTTGGTCCATAGTCATGGGATAGCTGCTTGAGAAGTGACCTTTATTGTTATAAGGGCTGCTTGGTGACCTTTGGGCACTCTAAATGGTTTCTTATTTTACCTCGATCATGGGCCTCCCATACCCGAGTATTTGCTCGAGCCTCATTTTGGTCCTCAAGGGGTAACCAATGGGTCTCTTTGTCTTCCATTTTTGCCCACGCTTTCGCTGCACATCTTTCCTCACAGCCATATGTTTGTTGTGACTTTTTCCGCCTTGGAACTTTCCCTTTTTGCTCTTGGCTGAGCACGGTTTCGGCTTCAGAGGTGACACCACTGAGTAAATGAGCTGTTAGGATTCGGAGATTTGTCCTTGGGCTCATGACCGGGGGTTTGTCTGACTTTTCAACTTGACATAGCCACCCTCCTTAGGCTTTGCCTTGTATTCCAGGGTGACATAGTGGGGTAGCTCTACTACCGTCTCTCTAGGTGGCCTTTCATTTCTTGCAAGGTACCATACGGCTGGCTTGAGAGTTGCTGGCTGTTTGTTTATGAGATTATCCAAGCTGAATGGTGACTCCTTATACGCTGGTAGCATTTCTTCCAAAGCGATAGATTCGGACCCTATCCATGGTGTTGGGAACAGCCTTGCTGTGTTGGATCTCATGGTCAGGGTATCGTGTTGTTTCTCCTCATCCTTAGAGTTCATGCCTTTCATCTTGGGGGAGTTACTGGTAAGTTCTTCAATCACCTGTCTTTGCAAGTTTTCCCTCAAGATTTCAGGGTGGGTTTTCTCTTTGGATTGGCTGCAGCCACCCTCCTTAGGATGCGCCTTATCCTGAAGAGTGCGATCCGGCTCCCTTCCTTGTTGCGGTTCAGGATTGCCTTCACTTTCTAATCCTGTCCCCATTTTAACGAGGTCTTGCTGACTTATATTGCCCTTCCCACTTAGCTCTTCATCGGGCAATGTCTCAAAATTGCTGACTTGCTGGACCCCTTTATCCTTAGTGCAGGCTGTTTACTGGGTATAGCCAGGTTTGGGACAGCTAGCATGGATAATGGCTGAGTGACGCAACTCATTATGAACTTTTCAATAGGGCGCCGTTCAGCCTTGTAGGGCCCTTTATCCGCATAGGCTCACTGGTAAACCATAGGCTTTTTTATCTTGAATTTAGAAATACGATAGCCTGTTTTGGCGCTGGTGGTTGCCCGGGGTGGCGTGCCATTTTGCAGTCCTCTGCCGACTGTCGTGTGGCTCTTCCGCCACTTGCTGCGAGGTGCCATTTGCAAATTCATGCCCTGGTTTTGGCTCCTTGGCTTTTAACGAGTTTGGACGGACTTGTGTCCCTTTGGCATGCCCATCAGTAGTGGATTCTCTACGTCCTTCCATTGATTGCTCTCCTAGACCACCTATTGAAGGGTTGTGGTGATGTTTTTCTTTGGGAGTCCTTGAAGACATCGGGCCTTCCATTGGATGAGTCATTTCGTGCCATTCCAACCTTGAACTCTGGCTCGTCAAGAGTTATATCTTCTCCAAAGGCTGTAAGGAATTTATGCTTCTTGCTCTTCGCAGGAGGTTGTCTCTTCATCATTTTAGGCTTCCTGATTTCGATTTGTGAAACACGACAGCCCTTTGTGGCACGTTTGGTGGACTGAGTTTGAAGGGTTTGTGCAGGTTTCTGCCGGATGGGTCTTCTTGCTATTTGCTTCAGATCCCCACCATGAACCTTGGTTTCTGGAAACTTGACTAGCTTGGGCTGACAGTTCTTCTCTATGACTGGCCGAACCTTATTGGGATAATTATCTTGTCTACTCCTGATTGTATCTCTCAATGAAAAGTAGCTATGTCTATCATGATACACCTTCGTTGACCCAAGTGAGTTCATAGTCTGAGTGGTGCTTCCGATCGGTCTGTTCCTCCAAGAATTGCGCCCTATATAATCGTATGCACCTTCCTCATAGGGCTCTTCCTCCGATTGCTCATGGGATTCACTCCCGGTGCCTGGTTCATCATATGGGCTTACTTCACCATAATCCTCATAATATTCTCCACTAGATTGATCATCAGTCTCACTAGCAGAGTATTGTCCATACTCGTCACGGGATCTTTCTTCATCTGAGCTGCAGTTGTAAGAGGATCAAGCCTCTTCCTCACTTTCATACCAAGAGGACATCTCTTATGCTAATTACTGAAACTTGCTGGCTAGCATTAGCCGCTCTGGGGCAGATCTGAAAACTGCTTCTTTTCCGGTCACCAAAGATTGGGTAAGCCTCAAAATTAGTTACGAATCCACAGGTGTGGGTGGTTCATACTAACTCCCCCCGTATGCTAAGATAAAGCCTGATTGAGGGGGCGGACTGCTCACAGAATACACAGACTGTTGCCACTCCAGAAAATAACAAAACTTCTACTGACTGCTATGAATTCAAACTGCTAACAACTGAAAAGGAAATCGGCTAAAAGCCAAATATAAAAAGAACAGCTGACACCACTGAAACCATTTGTTATTGTGCTATTCACAGGGAATTCTTCAGAAAATAGGCGCCGCTTGTAAATTCAATAACTTTCCGTCCATAACTCTGAAAATCACGAAACTTGCTTGAAAAATACTAGACATGATATGGAATCCAATGGCACCAAGTTCAGTTTCTAATTCATCTCCAATCAAAGTCGATCTGCAAAGAAAGTCATGCCTTGACCTCGGTTGTCAACCCTATCGCCCGTTGTGTGCGTCAGCTGCGCTGCAAACTTCCAGGGACAGGGTTCCACTCAAAAAATCATAACTTTTCAATCGTAACTCCAAAAAATTTGAAATTTTAACAGGAGATACCTGAGATACCTGAGATATAGGCGCTTCCAACAAGCCTAAACTCGACCAATTCCGACACCGGAGGTGACAGCCCCGGCCACCAGAGTCCGACGTAGTTTCTGGTTTTTTAGAAACTGTAATACACAGGGTGCTCATTATGTAATTCGACCTTTACTGCACCAAATGAACTCCGTTTCACACGAAATTTGGACAGAATATGTCCAAAATATTTATCCAAAATATTTACGAACAGGTGAGTAGGGAGCTTGTTCACAGATCACCAGAAATTCACCTGATTTCTTCGTTTGATTGGGCTGAACTGTTCACACCTTACTTAAGACTGCTGATACTAATTTTTCCTTATATTTCTACTAGGACGGTAAAGAAGCTGAAACAACTAAAACTCATTGCTACAACCAACACCAACTTCTACGAATCAAGGTCGTCTGCTACTAAACTGACTGAAAACCAAAATTAACGCAGCTGAAAACTGAATACTCCAACAGAAATCTGACTGACAAAATCTACTGCTAAATTCTGAAACTGAAAATCTGTTGTACGACTGCACCCCAATTTAGCTCTGATACCAACTGGTGGGTTGGTATCAGTCGGTATAAGCCAGAAATCCAACTGCTCAAGCCGATTCTGCTTTTACACCAAACTGACTAAAACTGAAACATGCTGAATAAAAAAAGTCCTAAGCACTGAATCACAACGGTGGCTGCTACGAGCTTGATCTGATACCAACTCGTGGGACCCTAGACCCGGCGTCGGTAAAATCTGCTGACGTCCATCCCCTTCCCAAGATAACTAAGTCCAAAACTTGGACAAGTTAATTACAAAAGTTGATCCAGCCGGACACCAACCCCGACTTAATAGTTCCTGGGTAAAGATACAAGTGTGTTTTGCCACACCCAAGGCTTAATTCCTACTACAATGCTAAGGGGATCAAGGCTTGTATAATCGCGAGCAATACAAAGAATTCTCTCACAGCTCACTCAGCAATCACATACAAACCATTCATACAATCCCTAAGAACGGCCAAACCATGCCCTTTCCCTTTGGTGGTCAAGCTACCCGCAGTCGTGTCCTTGGCAAGGTGCCTTGGAGGGACTGTCGACGGTCGCAATTGGCTAAGCCTGGTTTGGAAATAAAAGTGCACCCATAATCCCACGTTTTATAGGATGTTTAGAAGTTACCTAGCCGACAAGAGATCGGCTTGATCAGCAAGTGATCTGAGAGAAAACCAGTGGCAAAGCCACTCTCGAATATCTCAGCAAGGTGGTGACGAGATGGCTCGGCCCGCCTGGCCGAGGACGCCTTGTAGTCTCATATGAGCTGGTCGAGAGAGTCTCGGCAATGAAGGTGGCAGCGAGGGATGCTGCCGGCTACAATGCCTGGAGCAAGGGAGCTGCGGATGGCGTCGGTCGGCCGAGTGTAACAGCAACGTGCAGGAAGAGCGCCAGGTAGGAGGCAGGGGCTCGGCCCGACTGGCCGAGGTCGCCTTGGTGCCGGTGAGGTTGATCGGCCGCTGAAGGCTACGAGTTGCAGCAATAAGGCTGTTCGAAGTTGTCACCTGTTGGGCTGATAACTCTAATCTGAACACGAACAACCTTGGAGATGAACCTATCTAATGGACTCCAAGGGGTAAGGCCGAGCTCGGAACAAGGAGGTGAGCTCGGTGAGGGTTTTGGTAGGCTAGGTTCGGTTAGGTGAGCTCAGTAGAGATTTGAGCTCGGATGGACTAGGTCAAGGTAGGTAAGTCACTGTAGCCTAGGTGGTTCTGTAGTGGGTTGGCTTGAGTAGAGCCAAGTTAAGGGGGGTTAAGGCAACAACTGGGCTAGTCGGTTATGGTTTAGGGATAGGCTAAGGGTCAGGCGATAGAAAGTGGAGAGTTAAGCTTACGAGTGATGGATACTAATGATGGGGGTCGGTTATGCTAAGGGTTAAAGCCAAGAGACATGCAAGAGGGTAGGCTAACTAATGATGAGAAGTGGGGATTAATGACGAGGTAGAGGAGGTTATGGCGTGAGGATAAGAGAGGTTAAGGCTAGAGTTAAGTGGAATGGGTCGGTTACAAGATGTAAAGGGCTAAGGGTGTGCGAAGAGGCTTCCTAGCTAAAAGAGGTGAATTCGTACCTTTAATTCCTCAATTATGGCATGGAGTGGTGGGAAATGAGGTGAGTTATGACTCACGGAGGGGTGGCTTCAAGAGGGTTAATGATGAGAGGAGCTAAGTGGCCAGCTGAGAAGAAGGTTATTTGAGTTTGTATGGGTTTAGTAACGGGTTATAAGGAGGTGAAGGGGCTTGCGGGTAAAGGAGGTGAAGGGTGTAAGTGAAGGGGACGAAGCGTTGTGGCTGGGGTGTAATGATGAAGAGGACACTTGGCGTTAGGGAATTAACTTACCTCTATGTGTGGCCAAGTGGGCAGCTTCACTTGAGTGAGAAGCCTTATGTAACACTTGTATTGATGAAGGGAAGCCGAAAGGGAAGAAGAGAAACGAGCGCCATCGAGTTGGGTCATCCTTTTTCGCTCGTTAACTCACCACCGGGTCTGATTTGCCCTCCTTGACTTAGACATCAATCAATTAATTGTAAATGTTGCCAAGGGTAATTTTTGTAAGAGCAAGGGGAATTGCGATAGCCACTCGATGGTTGTCAGAAGTGAGCAGCGGCCACTAGAACCACCGTCCGACTTGGGAATTCTGGTCGGTAATGGAACTCAGCCGTCCATAGCTTTTTGGCTGAAACTTGGACTGGATTCCAAGAAGACCAGGGCGATCCTATCTGAGCCAACGAGAGATAGAGAATTTCGCCCTTGGTTGCTTCAGATTTCGTCGGAACCTTACGCCCAATCACTGATTTTCCTCAGCCAAGCCGAGCGAGCGTGCGACGTTGCTTGATTTTAGGATCGGCTGTGGTAAATTGCTCTCCTTTGTCGACAGCAACCTCACGATTCTATGCGAGAGGATTTGCTGCTGTCGTGGACAGGTTTTTCAAGGAGATCTACCGATGAATTCACAGAAATCCGATTGGCCTTCTATCAATGGATTCCGGTGAACCTTCTCAGTTTCTCGCCGTGAAAACAGTCCTCACAAGCCGCACGTACCTCTGGTTTTGGCAGAGTTCCAAAAGCTTACTAGGGACGAATTCCTCAAGGCTTGATTTTCTGCTCGAGAGGATTGCTTCGGTGCCTACCTCATCTCTTGCAGCCGGAGTCGATGCTCGAGCACTAGCCAGCTACTAGGTGGTGTTCTCGCCCGAGGGTACTAGTCCAGCCTCTCGACTAGTCTTCTCCACCGGTGGTACTAGCCGCTTTCCACTAGTTTTTCCCTAAGACTTCCCGAGTATTCAACCGGCCTCTAGTCCTCCTCCGTGATCGAGGGGCTGCACCGTGAAGAAGGAGCAATTCCGTCGGGGGATTTGTGCACAGAATAAAGACAGCAAGGGAGGTTTTCCGGCAACCTCCAAGCTCGTCTTCACGCCTATGTTGCTTCAGCCAGAGCCACGGGTTGTAGCCTTTGAGATTCCGATCACTGCCGGCAAGGCCGATGAGGGGAAGAGAGAAACTCCCACACGGGGAACAGAGACAATGAACATCATGACCTTCGACTAATCCGTCCATCCGTCGTCAATTGATATTTAGGAAAAAAAAAATCAAAATTGGAAAAGGAAATCGATGCAGGTTGTTGCAGAATTCCAGTTGTTGTAAATCGGCATGAGCATCTCCTAGTGAAAGAGAGAGAGAACAGACCCAAAACACAGGGCTTTTTGGCCAGCCCTCATTTCCAACGGAAATGAAAGAGAGAGATGCTTGTACCTTGGCTGCCAATGAGCACTTTTCCTATCAAGTCTTAATCAGTGTTATAAAAATCTCACTGTGAATCAAATTGGTTAGGGTGCCCATTTGGTGAATTGGCTGATTCAAAGACTCAATCAGTTGGGCTTAGAAACAAATATTATCTACTTTTGTCAAAGAATAAATAATATAAAAATAAGAAAAATCTTAAAGGACTTGAGAAAATAACAAAAAAGTGATAAATGGCAAGTCTACATCCACCGTAGTTTGCCAGCAATTTGATCCACACCTACGATTCATAATCTGTTTCTCTTTTGATCAAGTTGAAGGCCAAACAGCCCCTAATATCTACCATCTTCTGTTGCAGCATCGCTAAAGTGGTCACTGGTCATGACAACTAGACCAATCACAGATGCTCACAGCAGAAAGAAAATAGGAGCAAAATGGAAAGTTGTGCTTATGGCAATTTTCAAAAGCAGCCTTCAGTGTTCAGGAGATGAGGAGTCCCCTCCTGGAAAAGAGAAGTTGTGGCAATCAACTGCATGGACAAAAAACTTGCATAAGTAACTCTCCCTATGAGGCACATATCATTTGTAAGAAAGAACAAGAATTTGCTTCATACATATGGTCCTCTTCTACTTTAAGTCACTTTCTCATGTTTCTTCAATTTCTTCATTTTCCTTCATAATTAGATTTTCACGTGTACAAGGAAAAAAAAAATTGTTATAATACAGGGGTTTTCATACAAGAACTTGCCAAAGTCCAGCTTGAACTCATATGACTGCAAACCTTCTACATCAAATGTGTGAAATATTTTGGAGGAAAAAATAATTCATAGGCACACTATAATTGTGGTAATCTATAAAGCAATTGCCTCTTCCATAAAAAAAGGTAAAAAACAAACTGAAATTAGAACATAGTAACATAGTAGCATTAAAATCCTATATCTAGTTGAACCCTTACTATCTTGGAGATGTTCAACAATGACATCAAAAGACAGTGGACACTTCTGTCAAGTACCAACAAGAACAAACGAGAACATCCTTTTCAGTGACAATGAAGCTCACATACCTCCTTTCTTTAATCGTTATTGACATCCCAAGCTGTGGAGGTGGCACCTTTAGTTGAACTTGATACGAGCATCAGATGAAAATTGGTTTGGAAGAAGACAGAGCTTTACATGCTTGCATATCAGTGAGTACAATGCAAATGTCCCACCTGCAATAAAATTGAGCAACCAAAGGCAAGTCCTGCAATTAGATCTCATAACTAAGATTTAGCTATGAGGACAAAAAGAAAGCATGCTTTTAACTGTATGAATTGACATGTTAGCTCTGAAAATAAAAACACAATATACGCACATTTGAACAATGGGCCCATAAGCCACAGTTTCCCCAATGCTGAATACTGCCCTCATTTATGGATAAACAAAACACATATTAGTCAAAATATGATAAATATCCATAACACTCAACTAACATGACACAAGAAGAAACTGAATACTAACCTGGTCCGAAACCATAAAGGACCCAACTGTCGAAGCGAAGGCATGGGTGGGTAGTTGGTGGCGATGAAGAATAACTCCACCTCATTTTGCAAAACCATGTATTGCAAGCCAAGACAAATATTAGATGAAGCCAAGAACAAAATTCATGCAACTTCAAAGGATAGAACTTTTCAAAAACGTCACAGTTCAAAATCGACCAGTTCTTTTGAAAACAGATAAGAGATCTTCCATGATAGCCTCAACCCTAAGTCTAGGTTATGTCATTTAAAAACACGATAAAGACATTTCAACGGGTTGAAGACATTCGGTTAAGATGGAATTACGGGTCAGGTACCCAAATGATGTGCCTCTCCTAAGACAAAGGAAAAGATGGACAAATTGTCACATTCAACATAAGTGAACTAGGTTTGAAGAGTTCCATCTATTCCACGAATGGACTAGTAGTTTGTTAATGAAATGGCAAACACCTTTCAAGACCAAAGGGGATTGGTTAGTTCCTCTTATGCCAAGAAAACCTCGAAATATGACAAAAGATGTCAAATTTTGACTTTGAAATAGTTCAAAATTATCACTTTAACTCATAAGCTTGAGTGCTCGTGTTGTGCAAGTAATATGTCATTCACTTATCCATAGTACCATACAAGGATTAGGATTCATTTCGCATCAATGTCGTCGAACCTCTAGAAGGGATATCTTTCAATTTCCAAAATGTACCATAAAGGAATAATCCGCGACATCTTAGCTAATAAAAAAAAAGGAGCAGATATTGACCCCAAATTCGCACATCCACAAAAGATCGTTACATTCAATTCCTGCGAGTTCAACCTTCATGTCTTTCATCTTTTGGCAGGCACCTTTTGTTTTTTTTTTTCTTAGTTTTTTTTGTTTTTCTTTCTTTTGCATTTAGCTTTTTGCTATTTTTTTTTCTTTGATTTCGTTTTCAGGCCGACCTTCACCTTCAAGGGAATACCTCACCACCTCAAAGGCTACTACGAAGCTCCACTGATTTGGTGGTTATGTGTAGCTTTGTCACGTGTCCAACCTGCTTCACCTTACGGGTTTTCGACGAGCCAAAGGTTCGTAAGTCATTATCTTCGCGAAATAGACATAAATCAGCTTTATGCCTACTCGGTACTCTTGATGGCTGACTTAGAGGAACAACTACACAAGCCCCGAGCCAATCTCTCAACACTCATTTTGCTACCTGCCAAGATCTTACAGAGCATTGTGGCTTCTCTCTCAGTATATATTCATGTTAAATCCTTGCAAATGTTTGAACACCAGAGTCAATAGTATTTCCTAGTCTTAATTTTCTCGGCTTCATAGGAGTTTTCCTTACTGTTCAGATCCAGGATTTTTTCAGCTTTCCTCTTCCATTGCTTGACAACAAAAACTTGATAGTTTCTCCTACTCGAGAAGATCCTAAGAGTAAAGCAAAGACATATCATTATGAGCGAAGGCATTTTTAAAATGTTTTTAAACAAAATTAAAATTTTTTTTACTTTACAAATGTTCTTGACATCAAATGGTATATCACGAGGAGGCATGAACTCTACTTCCTAAAGAGATGGGTGAATGCAAAACAAGATGGGTAGACTGAGTAAGAGGCAAACTTTTCGACTTCTGATAGGTTCACAAATCTGGTTTAAAAAGACATTATATTGTAAAGAACCGATATGAAAACTAAGGATTTTTTTACTCTATAGAAGTAGAGGATTTTAGAAAACCAAAATTCAGATTTTTTTGAACAATTTTGGTATTTTTTTATTCTTCCCAATTTCTGTACAAAGTAGAACAAAATAAAAGTTCTCAAAAACAATTTTTCCTAATTAAACTATTAAAGGTCAGTAAAAAACCCACAAATTCAGAAAACTATAATCACATGCAAGAAGATCGAAACACAAAATGCTTGCACCAAAGATGAATATACAACACTCAAGCACACAGGGCACGAATAATACAAATACAAAGAAGAAATCACACTATGTTATTCTATACAATTTATAGAAAACAGATTTCCTCTTCAAAGAATAGAGTAACTCACTTCTTGTAATGGACCATCAACCTTCATCGTATTCCCAAAGGTTACCATGACAATTAATTGGTGCTGCATTAAAAGGAAACATTTTTTGACAATAAGACTGTCTTAGACAAGTGCAGTCCACCAATTAAGAAGGAAAGAAAGAAAAAAAGGAAAAAAATGCATACCCGATAACGACTGCTAAAGCCTGTCTACAACAATGTGCTGCCTCATTGAGCCTTCCCTTTCTCACGACAAATTTGACCCGCCATCAGCAGAATTAGGTCACAAGTCATAACTGCAAATACAAGAAAAGCGGAATTATAGGAAAGATCTAAGCAATATTTAGAACTAGTCAAGGATAGGAGAAGAAACCATACGATTTGAAAGCCAATAATGTCATTAATGCTAGGAAGTACAATAGACAGACCCAAATTTAACTAAACAGATGAAGGTATTTAGCAGCCAACAAAGAAAAGCGACAACGTAGGAAAGTCCGATATTCATATAACATCCATGTTGTAAGCAAACACTTTTCTAAAGCACGCTAGTTGATAGCTAGAAGGTGTCGCTGTGACCAATAGGTCACAGGCTGACAGCAACAATTTTGATAGCGAGATGATCACATCTGCTATAATGCATTGACTTTAACAATATGCAGCCTTTTTTATTTTGATACTTTGATCATACAAGCCAATAGTATTTTACTGTATTTATGTTAACATTTAAATATAAAAACGGCTTTCTAATTAAAATTTCAAAATTTTTAAAAGAGCATCCAACAAATCGTAATACCACAAAACAAATGCATTAGAATGAGATCCAGGAGCAAAGACTGAAAAACCATCCATACTGATTGAAACTGAATGCAAATCAGTGACGGAGCCACATATGAACTGCCCACATCAGCCCTTCAATGTTTCTTTATTTTCACATTAACATATTCAAATATTTGTATGTATGAATGTATGTATATGTACATATATATATATATATATATAAGTGCCCTTTCGGATATGAAAATCTGCTACTGGAGCAAATGCTAGTGATTGAGCCTTTCCAGTACCTAACAACGGAGTCACAACAGAGAAACGCTATGAGAAGAGATCTGTAGGTCAATAGCTTTTTATATTTAAAAAAAAAATTGTGGTCAATTGGTGGGGTTTCAGTATTTAAAGATTAAGAGAGACAATTTAATAATCATTAAAGGGAAGAGGAGCAGAAAGAAGACAACAAGGAATCATCTTTCTATCATCAGTTTAACCATATTTACTGCCTCAATGAGGTCTACAATAAAAAAAAAGGAGCTTAAGGGGACAAAAAGAGAGATCCCCTATGTGGGGGAGACTGCCGGTTAGATGTCGTCCCTCGTTGATCTGTACGGTGGACAGATATCTACTGGTCTCTCGTATGGTTCCAAACAAAGAAGACATGATATAGGGCATTAACCGGCTCTGCTACCAATTGTTTGTTGAAAGAATCTAGATTCACATGCACAAGTTCACACGTAGATATAAACCGGTCAGATGCTTATCGGTTCTTGTCATGATACACAACGAGAGAAGAATGAAGAATGAAGATGGATAATCAATTACAAGTTCTTCATCTTCCCTTGAATCTTTGATATGTCAGCAAGATTACAAAGGAGTTGAATTGTGAACTCTGCAAATCGTTGTGTTTTACAGGACTTGGTGACAGGGAAGAGGATTGGGATTGGTTTGGTGTCTGAAGGCTTATATCGACTTCCCATCCATGTGGCCAATTCTCTTATGACAGCAGTTAGCAGGACCGAGAAGAAGAGAGAAGATTGTCTTCAGTTATTTTTGTATTGGCATGAACACCTTGGACATCCCCGTTTTGGAGTTTTGAAACAGCTATTTCCTGAATTATGTTCTAATTTGATCATATCTATGATATCTTGTGATGTATGTCAATTTGCTAAACATGTTAGGGCTTCTTACCCTGTTTCAAACAATCTTGCTAATGAAAATTTTTCTCTGATTCATTCCGATGTGTGGGGGCCTTCTGGAATTCATACCCGTTGTGGTGGTTTTCAGTATTTTATAACCTTTATAGATGATTACTTAAGGAATACCTTTGTTTACCTGTTGAAAGATCGTAGTGAAGTGTCGCATATCATAGAGACCTTCTTTGTTCTTGTGGAGAACCAATATGGTGGTTCCGTTAAGATTTATGTTTGTCAAGCTGTTGAGGATTTCCTTTGAAAACTGGCGATTGTTCATTAGACATCTTGCAGTTGTACCCCTCCTCAAAATGGGCTCGCTGAGAGGAAAAATCGTCAGCTGCTTAATGTCACCAGAGTCCTCTTGTTTCAAAGAAATCTTCTGAAACATTATTGGGGAGATGTTGTTCTTACTCGTGCATACTTGATTAACCGCATGCCTAGTCGTGTGTTAAATGGGCGAACCTTCCACTCTATGCTTCCAGGGAATCATCAACCATTTCATCTTCCCTCTCGTGTCTTAGGATATGTTTGCTTCATTCATGATCACAGCCCTATAGTCAAAAAACTTGATCTAAGGTCAATCAAGGGAATATTTATTGGGTATCCTCATACTCAAAAGGGGTATAAATGTCTTGATCCCACCACTGGTCGTGTTTACACGTTACCAAGGATGTCACATTCTCGGAACATGTCTCTTATTTTGGTGAGAATTCTCTTTAGGGGGAGAAGTCTATGTCAGGGGAAGAGTATTATCTGAGTCAGGAAATTTCTTGGAGTACAAGCGAGAAGAGAGTCCACCGTTTGTTGAGGTGCTTGAACATCAAAGGAATGAAGGATGTTCCACTGGGACGGAAGAGGAATGTAGTCGTTTATTTGGGCAGGTGTACTCTAGGCGAAGAGTTTGTATAGATAAGGTGACTGATGGTGATAATTTTACTCCTAATCCCAATCCTTCTTCTTCCCTGGATGACCCAAGTCATGCTCAGGAAGACATTCAGACAGAAACTGTTCAGACAGAAACTAAAAAGGAGGAGCTTCCCACTGATTGTTCAACTATTTGCTTGGAGTCCAAGATGCTGACAATGCTGACACAATGTGTTGAATTGTCAATCCTACTGATTGTTCAACTATTTGCAGAAAAGAATAATACATTCTCTTCAAAATGCATGCTTGAAACAAAACGTGAAAGGGGTGGAAAGAAACAATACATCCTCATCACACAATCGGAGTCCTGTCAGACCTCTGCAAACGGCTTGTAGATGAACATTCAACTTCAAAAATTGCAATGGTACATTGATGCATAGGGGGAGGTGATAAAATGCTCATAATCCCTTTCTTCACAACCACCGACTACCAATTTTAAGAGAAAATACAATGCATGCAGAATCAATGATCAAATCTTTATAGATCATCCTATTGCCTCCTTGTTCTACTATACCATCAACAATTATGAAGACAGGTAGAGTCTCCCCTACAAAAAAGCATATTCAAGTGTCATACGCACTCAAGAGAGAAAGGGCCTAGCCTTTGCAATAAATAAGAGGCTTGAAGTGAGAAACAAAACAAAGTAAAGATACCAATGTAGAAGAAGTAGCAGCAAATATAGATGACTATAAAACTCCAGTATACACATGCATCCTTATGCCTGGGTATAGCCATGACATGTGCAACTAACGTACCTGCATTTAAATAGAATCACAAGCTCAATGAAGAGAACACGACAGTTACTGCAACTACTTTAACTAAAACTCAAACAAGCATGGCATACATATTATAATGTATATTATATGTACATTGTACACATGTACAATTGTACATACATATTATAATGTACATTATATATATATATATATATATATATTGTATATATTGTTATATACTATATATGTATGCATACATGTACAGATTTGTATATGTATATATACACATGTACATATACATACATACGGTTTATTAATTAAGCATACATATTATGTATGTATAATATATAATATAATATATGTGTATATACGTATATTATTATATATGTAATTATAACTATTAATAAAATTGTAACATGTATTATACATATATATTGTCTTACATCTGTAATAATGTATAGTATATGTCATATATAATACTTATATATCTCATATATTACTTCATATGTACATAGTGCTACATACATGTTATATGTTAACGCATACGAATATTATAAATATACATATACATTTTATACAATTATATATAAAATTTATGTAATACACATATGTACAATTATAATAGTTATATATACATACCATAGTGAACAGATTAGTTATTCTTTATGACAGACTATACAATATAAGATGTATTATATTGGGACTAGATATTCCCAGTATATTGGGTTAGACCCCTACACAGGCACTATTTACCATGCTTATGACTATGTATATATATTACACTATTATATTGGTCCCTATACACAATAGTAACCATGTATATAGTTATCTAATATGGTAATACTGGGCCAATAGGGTACATACTTACGGGATTGGTAACATAGGTATATGATGTTATAGATATGGTACATGCACAAACATATTATATAACCATGTACTAAATAGCGTACATTTACTTATACAGCCCACCATATATAAGTATATTTATGGCCATAACCCCTATACAGTTACAACCAAATAACATGGCTTATCATCCTATTGGTTATATATATTAGGGTCCTTATGACCATTATATGTATACATCTTTATATAGTAATATGAATAGTAACTTATACATTATACTATACTGGTTATAGCATATAACAAGTCTTGCCGTAATATGATGAAGGTACCATACTTCACCAAGGGTAAACATATATTAAAAAGTAATAACATGGTTATAGGGCTATGAACCTATTCTGATCATAATACTATATTATGACCTCTAATAACATAACACCAGTTGCCTTATATTAAATGGGATAATACTCAAAAACAATAGTGCTATGTCTGGTAGAAAGCTTTGTCAATCCGTGAACTTTGGAAGACTTGAACAGAAATTACAATCATTTGCTGATTTATATGCAAAAAAAGGTAACTCAACTTCGGAAAGTGTAAATTTAATGAGACGCACAAGGATGATTGAGGGGCTTCTTAGTTATTTCCATGCCAAGCATTGCATGTACAAGCAAGAAGAAATGACCAGGCTGCACACATTATCTATGTCACCAGCTTGCAGTTGGGTTGACTGAATGATGATGTTACACCTTCCAACACATACATCCTACTGTTATTATTTGGCAAAAATAGAAATTGAAATACCCAATCATTTCCATTTGCATCCCGAATCCTAAAAGGCAGTCCTTCAGGATGAGAAATTGCTGGGAAGTATGTCTGTTCAAGATTAAGAATTGCATAAGAATCAAGCATATGAGTGTACCAAAAACCAAATTTAATTGAAGGAAGTCCAAGGAAGAAAGCAGTCTAAACAAGTTAGCCGCTCTAGTATATGGCAAGACAAGAGGACGAAAAAGTCTAACATGGTCTTAGTTTCAGAAAAGACAACAATAAAAATTTCAGTAACATACCTCTACACACTTTTTTGGCACATTTTTGGCAGCTCCAGGCACCCTATCCGACCTGCATCACTAGCACTCAATGTTTTCTCAAATAAAGGGGTGATAATAGAATTTGAGCTTACAGAAGGTCAAGGATCACATGGAGGACTTGGATTCACTATAATATCAACAAATCAAGTGAAAATTTTGGAGTGAATCAATCACTCCAAGCAAATATGCTTTATGGGACAATTCTCAAACTACGTAGTGGTGGATACTCTCCTGATATTTTCTGAAGCTCCTGATTGCTGCTGATCCTTGGCCAACATCAAGAAAGGATAGACTGATTTCTTGCCCGTCCTTCAGTGCGATGCCTTGCCATGGTGGCCTGATTTTTTGCCTCTTTAGAAAAGTTCAGTTCAGTATGAAAGCTGGAAGGATTTCCTGTTGCAACATAGAAGTGCATGAGATCCAGAAGGCTTGCTTGCTTGAATACCTTGCTTCATTGTCCTTCAGAGAAGCAGACCGTTGTGTTACATTTTGGCATGAACCAGACGATCATGTTTTGACCATCAAGAGATTTCTTGAACTTATGATCATGTTGCTTTCAGTTTCATGGATCTTTCTTCCTTTCACATGCTTGGTATCCAGCAAGCCTCCTATATTATCTTGAACCAATGCACCTAAAGGACTCCGCACATTAATTTCTGAATTCCCAATGTCAATCTTGTTCTGTGCAGGGAGCTTGAAGTTACCACCTGCTTCCTTTTCAAATACATTTTGATTGCCGGACCTTAATCTCCATCCTTTCCACCACCTCTCCGATGACGAGGTTCCACACTTCGGGTTGAAGCAGCTCTTCGAGAAAGAGGAGGGCGCGGCCATCTCCTCCAACCGGAAACAACAATAACCAGAACAAACTCTGAGCCCGCGAAGAGTATTTGTAGGGCGAACTAAAACACGCAACAACGCCAAGACTAGAAAAAGGAAATCCGCAAACTTCTTGATCAATCTTCCAGCAAGCGAGAAAAGAGGGGAGAACCAGATGGTTTCAAGAGTCTAATTCGTGTATGTCTCTTCAAGAGTCTAACTCATGTATGTCTCTTCCTCCTCCTCCTGCATCTGCCACCACCGCTGCTGTGGCTGCCGGTGCTTTGGCTGGCCTTTGCTCGTTCAGTGTCGTCGTCTCCCTCATCGCTGTCATTGATTCCCATTACACCTTGGCATCTCATCTACCAATAGATACTAGTACAATAGAAATATTTTTTCCCCTTGTTGTCATATGTTCAAGCATCAGTCCGAGTAGGACCATTCTCATACAATAGAACCAAATTTTCATTAGATTTTATTCTGAAACGGAAGCTTTTGGGGACTCCAAAAGGTAGGAGGTTGTCTTTACGAATTTCTTCTCTTGCTGGAACAACTGCATTCTGAGAAAACAAAACTTTTCTAGCACTCTAGAGACGAAGCTTGGCATGGAGGCTTCCATGTTAGCAACACATGATTCTATCATAACTGAGTTGGATGTGAACAAAATAGCTTGGCATATTTTAAAATGTAGGCTCCCAAGTTAGCAAACACATGATTGTATCATAACCAAGTTGGATGTAAGATGCAAAGTGGTTCTCATAGATATTCCGTCAGGCAACCTACAAACCTAAGCGATGTATGATATGTAATTCAAAGACTATATCATAATGTGACACAACCAACACACCCATGAATTTGATCAGATCATACTTATCAAAAGAATCAAGTTGTCACGGGCTGACTTTTTCAAGTCTATTTGGCCAATGGGGTGCTAAGGGATAGTTGGTCCACAACACAAGTGAAGGCAATGAAATGAAAACCAAACAACTAAGACAATTAAGATGGAATGATGGTTCTGGTTTAATCTTCTATCCTGAAAGGCATGTCTCTCTTAAGATAGAGGAGATGATGGGGCATGACACTCAACTTGGGTATATGAGAGGTTTTGTGTATTCAATTAATGTACTAGTAGCTTGGTAATGAAAGGGGCAATATATTACAAGACCAAAGAGGGATTGGGTTAGTTTCTCCTACACTCAGAAAACCAAGAAATATAACAAGAGATGTCAAGCTTTTAGTTTGAAATAGTTCATAAATCATCCATCAACTCATAAGCTTGAGTGCTCGTGTTGTGCAAATAATATGTCTTTCATTTACTCATAGTACTATACAAGCATCAAGATCCATTTCACATAATTGTTGTTGAATCTCTAGAAGGAATCTCTCTCAATTTCCAAAATATGAACATAAAGGAATGGTCCTCAACATCTCAGGAAATCAAAAAGAGGAGTAGAATTGACTCCAAAATTACACATCTGCAAAAGACTGTCGCATCCAATTTCTACAAGTTCAGCCATCATGCCTTTCATTCTTGACAGATACTTTTGATTTTTTTGTTTTTTTTTTCTTTGTTTCGTTCCTTCTTTTGCATTTGGCTTTTTGCCTTTTGATTTCATTTTTCAGTCAACCTTCACCTTTGAGGGAATACCTCACCACCCCAAAGGCTACTATGAAGCTCCACCACTTTGGTGGTTATATGTAGTTTTGTCACGTATCCAACCCGCTTCACTTACGGGCTTCAACGATCCAAAAGTTCATAAGTCGTAATCTTCGCGGCATAGACATAAATCACCTATATGCCTACCCGGTACTCTCGATTACCGACCTAAAGGAATAACTACACAAGCCCCGAGCCCATCTCTCAACTCTCATTTTGCTACCTGTCAAGATTTTACAGAGCATTATGGCTTCTCTCTTAGAGTATTTTCTTGCTAAATCCTTGTAGATGATTAATTAGCAGAGTCAATAGCATCTCCTATTCTTGACTTTCTCAGCTTCATAGGATTTTTTCTCATTGTTCATACTCAAGATTTTTTGAGTTTTCCTCTTCCATTGATTGACGACAAAGGGTCCCTTGCTCTCGAAAGATTTTGGTTTGAGGTGGCACTGATGGCACCATCAAGCTTCCGACAATCGCCTTTGGTTGCATTCATAAAGAAAATAGTGTTGAATCCGAAAATCTTGTACATCCTAGTCTTGTTGGCCTCAGGCCAGGATCTCTTTCACTTGTTAGTCACAACGGCTTCTTTATTAACCATAAATTTGCTTACAGTCTTCCTCTCCATAGCAAGAAAAATAATGTCATTGAGTAGATCAAATTCTGTGAGGAGGTCGTGTTCTTCGGAACCCAAGAGGTTCAACAGGTGCCAATGGAAGCAAATGCAGCTCAAGGCACTTTCTATACATTCACACTAGATTACATAAATGTGGGAACAACAGACTCACAATATAGTTTGGAGGTGCACAGACGGCAACATGGTTGGGATATGCCTGGATCAATTATGATAGACTCAGGTGCCACACTGACTATCTTGCCAAAGATGTGTATGATCAAGTGGCAAACGCGGTGACTAATGTCAGAAACCATAAACGCTTCTATCATCCTAACCAAGATTACAAGTGTTAAAATGTAGAGAATAATGGTGATCCATATTAAATATTGCTGGAGATGACCTTTCATTCCACCAACGCAGACTTGAAGCTGCCACCTTCAAATATCTTTTGGATGTATAGAAGTGCGACAGCTAGCTTAGCAATTTTTGGGAATGTTTTCCAGCAGAACATGCATGCGAAATATGATTTGGGTAGGGGCTGCTTTCTTTTGCACCAATTGAATGTACTCAGGGCTAAAGGTGTATACATACATACATATATATATATATATATATATATATATATATATATATATATATATATATATATATATATATATATATAATATATATATATATATATTTCATGATGATCTACGTGGTTCTCTGTACTAGTCTAC